>NC_056523.1:18322116-18366920 GCF_019175285.1 Sceloporus undulatus | reverse complement strand
ACATTGTGCTGTTTGTGGTGCTGCGGGGGAGGGATGTAACTTCCTAAACATTAGCCAATTGGTATCATCCTTAACTACGGTAGATTTGTGTTACGTTTGCAGGGCATATTTGTTTTTGTTTTTCCCTCCCAAAGGGGGGGAAAAAAGGGCACCATTGGACTGATTTTTGTGAGCATCTCCAAAACATTTACCTTTGCAGACTCCTGCATTTACTTGTCAGAAAGGACTCTATATACAACTTGATTTTTGTATAACAAATAGACAAAATAATTGAAAAACTGAAATATTAGATGATTCCCCCCGTCTTTGATCACTCATCATTCATTATATAAAAGAGCAACTGTTTCCAATCTGTTGTCCTCCAGATATTTTGGACTACAACCTCATGTTCTCTGAACATGCAGGGGATGGGTTGTCCAATCATCCTAGAGAGCTGGCTGGTAGTGGGGAAAGACTGGTATGCAAGAATGGAACACTGTGATCTAGGGCCAAGGAGGTGTGATTTAAAAACATTGATATCCAGTTAATCCCTAAAGGCACCAGATCTCATTTGATTTTGGAAACTAAGCAGAATCAGCCCTGGTTAGTACTTGGATGGGAGGCCACCAGAGAATAACAGGCCCTGTAGGTTGTAGAGGAAGACGCTGACAAAATACACCTCTGAGTATTCCTTGCCTAAGAAAATCCCATGAAATTCATAGGGTCCCATAAGTCAACGGGAGACTTGAAGACACACAAATGCAGTGGGGAGAGACTCAAGCATCCTGCTGATTTTATTCATGAATATGAACTTGGCCCCAGTCATGTTTGGGTCAAGTTCAGGGGAGGGACTTAGGTCAGAGGGAGGGTTCATCGGAGTGACAGAGCAGGAAGAGGAGAAGGATGGAGCCGGTGGTGCCAAGGGCAGAATTAGGGGATGGAGCAGGAGGAGGAGGAGAAGGATGGAACCGGGGGTGCCAAGGACAGAATCGAGGTAATGGGGGGCAGGAGGAGGGGGATGGAGCTGGAGATGCCAAGGGCAGCATCGGGTGAAGGAGGAGGAGGGAGCCGGAGAAAGGGTCAGGTTCAGGGGAGGGATGGTCAGAGGGAGGACAGAGAATGGAACGACTCTTATCTGTGTTTTCCTGCATGGCAGGAGATGGGCTGGCCTTTGTGGTCTCTTCCAACTCTACGATTCTATGATTGGTAATCCAAACAGAAGAATGAAATCTTCTGACTAAGATTTGGTGATTAGAACCACTCTGTGCACTTGCTTTCCATATCACTACAGTCCATATCATTCTATGTTTAAATGATTATATGTGGTTTAATCCATGTTGTACTCTGCCTTAGGTCTTGAGGAGAAGCACGTAAGAAATAAAATCTATTATTACTACTACTACTTACCATCTCATCTTGGGAATCAACTACAGCTAAAGAGGCACTGAAAGAAGAACAGTTTCTCTTGCTAGATATCCAGTTTCCTTCTGTCTTTGCAAAATAGTAGCATTTCCTTCTATATCCAACCCAGCCATCAGGACAGCAGTCCACTGGAGTGGTGGAATGAACTAGTAACAGTTGCTGTGCTCTTCTCTCTGATGGTAAGAAAGCTTTCAAAAATTGAGACAGGTGATTAATATTATCCTGTCCTATCATGCGATCACACTGAAGATTTTCAGATAACATCGCTTGCACAAAGCTGTTTCTGGGTAGGTTTTTGAACTTTTTAAACTGTGAGTCACTTCTGTGGGTCAGGACTAGTAGCATAATTCTATATAACTGCTGGCAGAGGATTGTCTTGAATGGAGAACACACAGAGGAAGTTGCTAGGGAGGAGGTCACTTGACAAACACAGGAGGTAGACAGTTGGAGGAATATCACACATTGGGAGCTTGCAGCTACAGAATTGATTTGGAGCTCTCTCCCATTTCAGAGATGATGAGGAAGAGCAACAGGGACAGACTTCAGAGACAGTGCAGGGGACCCTGGGAGTACCACCTCAGGGAACAGCCATTGCTAAGTCTTGGAGGAGGCATGTGTTGTGGGGGGGACTCCTTGCTGAGGGGTACAGAAGCAGTGGTTTGTGGGCCTGACAAAATGTCTTGGAAAGTGTGTTGTCTCCCTGGGACAAAAATCTGTGATGTGACAGTCAGGATGACAAGACCTGTCAAGCCAATTGACCATTACCCCCTTCCTTTTGGTCCATGTGGGAACCAATGATACTGCAAGGCATAGCCTTCAGAATATCAGAAGGGATTATGAGGCTTTGGGTAGGAAGCTTAAAGAGCTAGATGACAAGTTGTTATCTCATCTCTTCTCCCAGTTGAAGTATATGGTCCAGGAAGGGAAAGGAAAATAGCATAGTGAATAACTGGCTCTGCAGATGGTGCCACCAAGAACGATTTGGATTCTTGGATTATGGGCTGCGGTTCCATGAGGAGGGGGACCTCTGACAAGAGATGGGTTGCACCTCACACCAGTTGGCAGAAATGTTTTTGCAAATAGTCTCAACAATTTGATCATGGAGTTTTAAACTGAGTTTCATGGGGGAGGGAGTATTTTGTAAGGCAAAAGGGATGGAGAAAATAGTCAAAGTATTATAGAGGGAACAAGGCAAACAGTGCAAGGACCCAAAAGTGGGAGGGGAAAAAATTGCACAGGCAGCAAGTAGGGGGAACACATGGTCTTAGATGTCTCTAAACTAATGAACAGAGCATGGGAAATAAGCAAGATGAACTTGAACTCCTAGTACAACAAAGCAAATATGATATAATAGGCATCACTGAAACCTGCTGGGATGAATCTCACAATTGTAATGTATAATAGAAAGGTATAACCTTTTTAAGAGATATAGGCCAAACAGGAAAGGAGAAGGAATAGCATTATACGTCAGGGATGTTTACACCAGTGAAGAAATCCAGGACATCAATCCTGGAAGCCAGGTGGAGAGCATCTGGATTAAAGGGGAGAGAAACAACAGGTATGTTTTTGTGGGAGTCTGCTACAGACCGCCAAGTCAGATGGAGGAATTGGATGATGCCTTTCTAAAACAGATGACTACATACTCAGAAAGGAGAGGTGTAGTAGTGATGGGTGACTTCAACTATCCTGATATTTGCTGGAAGTCAAATTCAGCCAAAACTTTAAGTTCTATCAAATTTCTCACTTGCCTAGAAGACAATTTCTTTGTCCAAAAGGTGGGTGAAGCAACAAGAGGATCTGCTGTTTTAGATCTAATCCTAACCAACAGGGGTGACCTAGTTAATGGGGTGCATGTGGAGGAATCCTTAGGTGAGAGAGACCATGTTCTCCTGGAGTTTGTTATACAGTGAAAAGGAGAAGCCAGACATAGTCTGATGCACAGGTTCAATACAGACTAGCACTTTGTGGCCCGAAATTAGATACAGGTGTCTTCTGTAAATAGAGATATTCACTTGGGTGCTGCTCAGCTAGTGGGATGCATCTGAGTCTATTCCATCTGCTCTTGCACATTATGAGGAAGACCAAGCAGCGTATTTTCTCAGTATAACTGTGTACTTTCTTCCCCAGGCAAAAGAAGGCAACTAGAATGTTTCCTCCACTGTGACTGGGGTGGGGGGGAGCTAAAACTAGAAATCCACTAGCTATTGCTTTATACTAAGGCTGTTTGACAAGCGTTGTGTGCCTCCAAGTCATTGTTAACTTATGGTGCCCCTAAGGTGAAACTATCATAGGGTTTTCTTGGCACCTTTCTTTAGAAGGGGATCGATGTTGCCATCCTCTGAGCCCCAAGATAACCCAGTGGTTTTTTATGCTCGCGGGGATTAGAACACTCGTCTCCAGAGCTGTAGTCCAATGCTCAATTCACTACACCATGCTGGCTCTCCATGCCTTCCACTCCTTCTGCAATTGGTGCAACCTGGAGTTCAGCTGGTGTATGTCACCTATGGGATCCAAGACCAGGTAGGTATATTGGCTTATCACAACTTTACACAAAGGCTGAATTAACTGGATGGTGGGCATCCACTTCTAAATGGTCCTCAGGGAATATCAGAAATGTTACCACTGAGGTGCCTCTGTACAAGAGAGTGGGGAATGTTTGCAATGAAATTGACAGAGAAAGCACAGCAGAGTAGATAAATGCAGCTCTTCACTCACCTAATCCAATAATGACTGTGAGCAGAATGGCATTAAGCATCAAGCTCACAAGTAATGTATGAGCAACTCTTCTACAATTGGGAAAGCACCGCATCCCTGCAAAGAGAAAGAGAGCTCCAATTGCTTGATTTTAGTGTGGACTGGGATGCCATCTTACTGAAACCCATAAAATGCACTCAGTATATCCAAAATGAGGTCATTATATAAGGTAAGTCTACCAAGTTTTTGTTGGAAACTAAACAAACAACCATTGGGTAAAAAGCTATCCTACCCTTTGCAGCGTGTTCAACTTCCTATTAGCCTTGCTCTTCTCCTTGAGCCATCTTCCTATATAAATGCTATTTCTAGCCCTGGCCAATCAAGTACCTCTAGGAAACTTATAATCAGGATATGAAGGGGAAAGACACCCACATACTCCAATTCTTCACTATTTCTAGTGCCTGCCATGTTCAGGGCCACAATATTTACACAGGAACGTAAATCAATTTTAAGCATATTTTCTCAACTCCAAGGGTTCCTGGATGAGACAGACTATCTAGACCCATGTCAGTCTGGGTTCCTACAGGCTTATGGGACAGAAACGGCTTTGGTTGACTTGATGGATGACCTATGTGGGGAACTGGTCAGGGGGTAGCGTGTCCCTACTGCTTCTGCTGGACCTCTCAGCGGCTTTCAATGCCATCTACTATAGTATTCTTCTGAGTTGCCTCTTGTGGATAGGGCTTGGAGGTACTGTTCTACAGTGGCTCCATTCTTTTTGGGAAGAGTGCTCTCAGAGGGTACTGCTGGAGGATTCCTGCTAAACTCCTTGGTCACTGGTGTGTGGGGTCCCTCATTGTTCAGCCTTATCCTCTGTGCTTTTAGTATCTACATGAAACCACTGGGAGAGATTGTCTAAAGTTTTGGAGGCAGATGTCACCAGTATTCTGATGATACCCAGCTTTCCACCTAATTCCAAGGAAGCTGTTCCTATGATAAACAGGTGACTGGCAGCTGTAATGAACTGGATGAGGACAAAGAAATTGAAACTTGATCCACACAAGACAAGAGGCAGTCTTAGACAGTGGAAAGACATATCCAGGAATAAGGATTCATCTTGTGTTAGATAACACTACACTCTCCCTGAAACATCAGGTTCACATTTTGGTGGTACCCCTGGATTCAGCTGTGAGCCTCAAGGCCAAAGTTTCAGCAGTGCTTTTGCACAGTTAAAGCTAGTGCATCCATTCTTGGAGAACTCAGATATGGCCATGATAGTACATTCCCTTGGCTACATTCTGTTTGGAATATTGTAATTGACCCTATCTACATGGGCTATCTTTGAAAAGGACCTTTACTCAAAGAGCAACAGCCAGTTTGTTAATGGAATGACTACAGGGAGCACAGAACTCCCCTGTAGCAAGAGCTTCATTGGCTGCTGGCTTATTTCTGTGCACAGTTCAAAGTACAGGTTTTGACCTATAATGTCTTATATGGCTTGGGTCCAGGTTATTTGAAGGACCGTCTCTCTCTTTATGAGACCACTAGAGTGTTTAGTTTGTCTGGAGAGGGTCTTCACACTGTCCCACCACTTTCTCAGGCTTTAGTGGGAACAAGGGAGAGGGCCTTCTCAGTGGCTGCTCCCAAGCTCTGGAACTTCCTCCCAAGAGAGGCCAGGATGGCCCCATCCCTGCGCTCCCTTTCAGCAACAGATAAAAACATTCTTATGGTGCCAGGCTTTCTCAAAGTGACACAAGTTGGGCTTTCAAATGCTGTCCAAGGATTTGACACTGTATACAAGGTTTGTATATAGTTTTAAATAAAGTTTAATATTTTAAGGCATAATTATTTTAACCTTTTAAATTATTTGTTTATACTTTTTAAAATGCTTTTGTGTTGTTTTTAAATTGTACCATTTTAAATTTGTTGTTAACCACTATGCCACACTGACTAACAATAGGGAAAAAATCCTGCCTATATCAATCATAACTTACCTTTATAGAGAGGTTTTGAAATGGCCCTTTTACTCCGATATTCTTTGGTGCTTCTCTTGTCTTTGCTGGGCCCATTCACTGTTTCTCGTGTATCTATGTGAATTAGCTCTATATTTTCAGTTCCATGCATGGCCATTTTTCTCTTTTCTTCCAGAAGGATTGAGGGATATCAGTAAATGTTACCTGATCTGTAGTTACACTGAATTCTGCAGTTTTGAACAAGAAAAGTGTAACATTTTTCAGAACAGCTCAGTAGATTGTACATTAAAAGACTGTTTGGTTAAAGAAAGAAATCAGGAAATAAAAAACCCTTACTAAATATCACTTAAATTATGTGTTTTCTTCAGATACCTTGCTCAGCCAAACAGCCTCAGATATATTCTGACTAGGACACTGCAAGAGATATTGTCCAAAAAGTAAAATTTCTATGGTCTGCAAACTGTTGGTCTGCAAATGTTGTGAGGCTAAAAACAGATGAAGGAAGATGATGAAAGCCACCCCTGAATTCTTTGAATAATAATTAATTAATAATTTGTTTTATTTATATACCGCTATTCCAAAGATCATAGCGGTGAACAGCAAGTAAGCTAATTAGCAAGTAAGCTAATTTGCCCCCAACAGTCTGGGTACTCATTTTAGCGACCTCGGAAGGATGCAAGCCTGAGTCGAGCTTGGGCCCTTTTGCTGGTCTTGAACTCGCAACTTTGTGGTTTCGAGTGAATGGCTGCAGTACAGGCATTTACCCACTGCGCCATAGGATAAGATTAAAATGCAGTAATAGTAAAATGAAATTATACTGAAATCACATATGGATCTTCTTCAAATGAACTGCCACTGAGTTCAAGATGACTTACTCTTGGTAAGTGGCTATCTGTTTCAAAATTCAAGAATATACAAATGTGGTGTTCTGTTGCAGCAAGTATTCCAAACTAAAGTAAATGTGGACAGAATTTAGGCCATTGGGATTAATGACTTTTAAAATAATCAATCCTGCTTTTGTACATCATATATCAGCCTAAGACTGGTTTACATAGGTGGAACATTGTCCTATCACTTTATGCCTTTAACAGATAGGGCTGTTTTCCTGCAATACCCACAAAACACACTTTAAAAAAAAAAAAAGCCACAATTATTAATTTCCCTCTTCCTGACACTTCATGCAAAGGCATGGGCAGGAGTGCTATTTTATTCCATTACATATATGATCTGCAGTTTAGCAACTACTTTAAACCAAACTGTATTTCTGTTTCAAGAACATACAGTCAGCCCACTGCATTCACAGATTCTGCACTAACAGCGTGAAATATTTCCCCCCAAATTCCAAAAAGCATTCTTTGATTTCACCAATTTATATAAAGGACATCTTGTACTATATCACTGTATACAAGGGTACTTCAGCATCCATGGGTTTTAGTATCCATATACAGTGGTACCCCGGGATACGAAATACCCAGGTTACGAAATTTCCGGGATACGAAAAAATCCCATAGGAAATAATTGTTCCGGATTACGAATGTTTTTTCGGGTTACGAAAAAAATTTTGGTGCTTTTTTCGGCTTTTTCGCACGAAATCGCGGCTTTTCCCCATTAGCGCCTATGGCATTTCGGCTTGCGAATGGTTTTCGGGTTACAAAAGCGGCGGCGGAACGAATTAATTTCGTAACCCGAGGGAGCACTGTACAGGGTTGCCACGACTAGGGGTCCATTTGAGGGCGGCTAACAACAAACAATAACAATCTCCACTGAGCTTTCCACCTATTTGTGAGGAAGTATGGAACATGAAAATATAACAATAAAGGAATGTCACAGCAGACCATGCGGACAATAAAGCCCCTATTCTAAGCCCAGTTTAGGAAAGGGCATCCCCATATTCTCTCTCACCTCACAGAGGCTACATCTGCACTGCAGAAATAATCCAATTCAAAGCCACTCTAATTGCCATGGCTCAGTGCTATGCAATTCTGAGATTTGTAATCACAAAACTAAAAATCCCAGAATTCCATAGCATTGTGTCCTGGTGGTTAAAATGGTGCCAAACTGCATTATTTCTGCAGTACAGATGCAACAGTAGTGCTGCTCCCCTGATGCAAAGATCACTATTAAGAGTGATTTGGGGAAGGTTTTGTTTTTTGTTTTTTAAATGACAAATTTCAAACAATCAAATGTTAATTAAAAAATAACTTTTTTGTTATTACACAATGACTTCAGGGTACACACCAGCTCTCCCCTTGTTTCAAAAATCATATTGCATATATATATATATATATATATATATATATATACACACACACACACACACACACACACACACACGAATTAAGAAGGCACTTAAAACGGCCATGAAAATAGACAAGAAGTCCAAAAGAAAAATGAGATTGCAAAGTGGGGCAGCTAAGAGAAGGAAGGAGTCATAGAATCCTAGAATCGTAGAGTTGGAAGAGACCACAAGGGCCATCCAGTCCAATCCCCTGAAGGGTGAGAAGAGAAAGAGGAAAGGCAAAGGAAAGGGGGGAGGGAGAGAGAGAGAGAGAATATGGATTAGAGAAAGTGAAGTTGGAAAGAAAAAGAGTGAAAGTATGAGAGAGAAGGAAGTGAGGGAGAACTTACTTCCTTGGCCCAGGCAGCAGAAAGGCCTACAAATACACAAACCGACCCCAGTCTCACCCATTTACCTGCAAAGGTGCGGCCAGGTTGGGCTTGATGGATAGAGTCAATGAGGGAGGTCACAGGCCTGAATTTGCAGATCAGTGGAAGACAGGGTCTTCATGGGGTTGCCATGAGGTGATGCCGAAGGCAGTTAACAGCAAATCACAAAGACCACCTTTTGCTGCTTTGCAATTGGGCTGACAGGTACAAATGACCTGTCCCTCTCCCCCCCAAATCCTGGTGTTTAGGTTGAAGACAGAAACAAAGTGAAAACTGGAAACCTAAAATGTAGAGTAAAGAGTGTATCTATACTACATAATTATATTTGTTTAACACCACTTTACAGAGCCAGTGTGGTGAGTATTGGATTGCAACTCTGGAGACCAGGGTTCAATTCCCTACTTCACCATGGAAACCTGCTGGGTGATCTTGGATGAGTCACACACTCTCAGTCCCGGAAAACGCCATGATAGGTTTGCCTTAGGGCCACTATAAGTTGGAAACAACTAGAAGGAACAACAACAACAACAACAAATGCCACTTTAACCGTCTTAGCGTCTTACTACAAAATCCTGGGATTTGTAATTTTGTGAATTCTCTACCGGAGAGCACTAATGCTGTAATTCGAAGGAGTGTGCTAGAGAACTGAGATTCCTTCACCATACTACAAATCCCAAGATTCCACAGGATGGAGCCATGGCAGTAATAGTGGGATCAAAGTGCCTTATAACTGCCGTGTGGGTGGACCTCCTGTTCTCCTGAATAAAAGACACAGAGGAAAAACATGGTTCCCTTGTCAGAAGCCATGGTAGCTGAAGTGGAATCAAAGTACTATAACTATGCAGTGTGGATATACCTTCTTTTTTCATAGAGTTGGAAGAAATCCCCAAGGGCCATCCAGTTTAACCGTCTGCCATGCAGGAACACAGGATCAAAGCATCCCCCAACAGATGGCCATCCAGCCTCTGTTTAAAAACACCTAGAGGAGAGTCTACTTTTGAACAGTTCTTACTTTCTTCTTAATGTTTAGGTGGAATCTCTTTTCCTTTAGCTTCCATCCATTGCTCTGTGTCATATCTCTGAAGTTATTGTTGTATGCCTTCAAGTTGTCCCTGGGGAAAAGTGGGAAATATATTTATATGAGAAAATTAAAACAGTTTGCCTCTCATGCTGGACAGACCTCTCCCATTCCAAATTTCCAAATTTGAAATTTGATGCTCTGGGTGGTTTTATTGCCTCAGTACTGAGTTCAGCAGTTAAACAGCAGGGGTTCAATTTTTGCATGGATCTACAACAACATTTGGAGCCAGACTGACTAGTGTGCTCTCCGGTAGAGAATTCACAAAGGAGCACACTTAAGGAGCACAGGATGCATGCAGAGACAGCTGCTATATGTGTAGAATTTCACAGGATTCACAGTCCAGTACTTTAATTCATCCTTTTTAGATCATTTGGTCAAAAGCATCCATTCTGAATTTAACTGATTTTCATGTGTCCTATGTTTATGTTAAGCTTAATGTGCTTAAGTATTTTCATGTGTTTTAATCTATGTTGTGTGCCACCCACCTGGAGCCTTGGGGAGAGGTGGGTAAGAAATACATTTTTGTTGTTGTTGTTAGCTGCACTGAGTCTCTATGTTGGGAGAAAGGCAGGATATAAGAAAAGAAAATAATAATAACAATAGTTGTATAATTAGAGGTTCACCTTTTTCAGGAATTGTTGTACATGATATATTTTTGTAGTACAATTTCAGGAGGCGACTAAGGTACTAAAGGGCATACAGGACAACTGATATTACCTAACCAACCCTGATATATTTATTCAGAATTCTTGAAGGCCAGAAAACAAATCCCAGCTAGATAAACATGTTGTTTCCAAAAGTTCCCCAGCCCAATGAGATTGTTTCTAGGCAACTTTTTTTCTCAAGGTAGACTAGGCTATGTAGGAGTCACTTACTTAAACCAAGCCTGCACAAGTGACTAAAGATTTGAAGCTGGGTCTCCAAGATCTTTTTAAAACTGCCAAAGAAACAGAGTCCATCACCTTCTGAGGGAGCCTGCTTCCTTATTGGACAGTTCTTGCCTACAACAAGTCTTCCCTAATGTTTACTTGGAAGCTGCATGTTTGTGATTTTAATCATCTGGTTTGGGTCCTAGCCTCTTAAGTAGTAGAAAGGAAGCTCCTTCTTCCACATCACAGCCCCCAAATGTTCAAAGAGGGCTGTCACATCATTCCCCGTCTTCTCCAAGCTAAAGGTACCTAGCTCCCTGAACTATTATTCTTCACAAGCTTTGGTTTCTGGACTTTTTGGCATTCTGCTCACCCTGCCCTGGATACCTTCCAGCTTATCATTATCTTTCTTAAACTATGGTGCTGAAATCATTTAATTATTTCATTTTATTTGTATAAGGCACAATGACCTTTACAAAATATTATAAACAATGGCCATACATTTTGCTAGACTACAACCTATTAACTTATAAACAGAGATAGGGAAACCCTTAAGAGATCAGGTAGCAGGTGGTCAGTGGCAAAACAAACTGATGTTCCATTCCACCTACAACATCTCATCCCCATTACAGTTCACAATTATTACTTTTATAAAATTACTATGGATGTTTTGGGCAGCTACAACAAAAGTAGCAACTTAATAGTAATGAATTTAGAGCTGTCTGCCAGCAGATCACAAATAGTGTCATGCTGCAAGTAGCCTGCCTTTGCTTTCAAAAGCTCACACAGAATTGTCCCCTAGGATCCTCATATAAATATATAAATATATACATTTAAAAGATAATGGGCTAGATCTTCCATCTCCCCTGAACCATAGTTATGATGCTGAAATGCAATCACAATATTCCAAGTAATGCTATTTCTCCTTGTCACCACACAACTGTCAGTTCCTAGGGGACTGGAATCATGAAGGCAAGCACTTTTTAAAACAAAAGAATCCTTGAAGTGGTACATTGACATATCTCAAAGCTATATGTTGCCATCCTTGGAGCAAGGCCATGACTTTAATACCGCAAGCCCAGTTTCCTTGCTGACTTCATATTTGGGTGTCCGTCCATTGTTTCTAAGGAACTCAGTACTTTCCGCAAGCTGATGTACATACATGAGGAAACATGTGCAACAGCCTTGCAACACAGTTAGTTCTCTTTAAAACAACAACAACAACAACAACAACAACAACTGTGTTTGTTAAACCATCCTGAGCTTTTTCTTTTGTTCAAATCCTTTTAACATTTGTATGGATGGAAAGATGGACCAAGCTGGAAAGAGACAGACAGAACTTGCTCCTGGGAGAAGAAAAGATGAAATGGACACACCATCTAGTACAACTCAAGGTATCAGTCATTATCTTCAGTTCTGTGTGAGTTTAAGTGTAGTTTAGTAGAATGAAAAGAGTCAATGTGGTGTAGTGGTTTGAGTGTTCGTCTAGGACTCTGGGAGACTGGAGATTTGTATCCCTGCTCAGCCATGGGCACCCCCTGGGTGACCCTGGACAAGTCACACTCTCTCAGTCTGAGAAGAAAGGTACTGGCAAAACCCTCTGAAGAAATGTTGCCAAGGAAATTCCTTAGGAATGCCATAAATCAGAAATGACTTAAAGGGACACAACAACAAGCATAAAGAAAATCATGAACGCTAACTATATATTATCAGCTGAGGGAAGAAAAAGGAATGTGGTAGAGGTCTGTAATATCATGCATCTCTTTACAACAGCAATGGCCAACAACGTTTTTGGATTTCAGCTTTCAATATCCCTCTCCGTTACTGCTGGCTCAGTCTGACTAGAGTGGCAGTGCAAAAAGATCTTAGACGATTATAGCACTATCTTTCACTTTAGCCACCATGTTTCCATGGGAGTTTGAAGTTTATGAAAGGAGTGTTTGGAGTGTCTCACTAAACTACAATATTCCAGGATTCCATGGACGCACAGACTATTAGAGCTGGAAGGGATCATAAAGATAATCTAGTCCAGCTCCCTTCCATGCAGGAATACACAACTACAGCACTCCTGAAAGAAGACCATCCAACCTCCACTTAAAGCCCCCCAACAGTACAGTGGAGACTTGCCTTACATGGGGATGCATTCTGGACCCCTCACAGCAGCATGGTACATGTGCACCATGGGCGCGTGCACCATTCAATAGATTGCAGTACGGCTTTTGCGTAAACTGAAAGCTGCATATGGCGTGCCAGTGTATGGAGCAGGTGCGCTGTACAATCTATTCCACCGTTGAAAGAGTTCTTCTAGCTTTGTGGCGTGGTGGTGGAGATATTAGGGTTTGGGAGCACGCAGCCACCGCACGCTCCCGAACCCTAATACGTACGAGTGCCAGCATCATGGTGGCCTCCCATCCATACAGGGGATGCTATGATGCCACCACTGCTGTACACAACTAGACGTTGCTGGCAGGAAGTGGCGTCATGGCGGCTCACCTTCCTGCTTCCGGCGTTGCAAAAAAGAAGCCACTCCAGGTGGTTCTATTTTTTGCTATGCGTCTGTGCTGCAGCATGGGGTTGTTGCATTGCTAAGAAAGATCTTAATAAACTGTATTTGTTTGTTGTTTGATGACTGCTATTTCACCGTTATCCCAAAATGCCTTCTCAAAGCATGTTACAATATAAGTTAAAACTGATAGAACAATATATGAAACAAAAGTTTTGAAAAAGTTAAACTATCAGTTCTGATTAAGATATTACTGAACACAGCCATGCTGTTAAAGTGAAATAATAGTGCTATAATCGTATAAAGACCCCAGGATTGTGGAGAACAAGTGCTAATACAGATGTCTTCAACTACTTTGACCCACAGAATCCCCCATGATGATGGGAATGCACTTGGCGTATTTGCATATCCCCACTGTTTTTATAGACGTCCACACCATCGGCAACCCTGCTTCACTTATTGTTATCGGACTCTCTTTCCAAAAGCCCTCCCAAAACTGGAGGCAATCCTATGAACATGCCTATGACCTTTCCCAGAAGCCACCATACTGGTTTCTGCTGTGTTTTGACCACAAAATTTCATTTCACAGCTCCTTTCCTATTCCTCTGGTGGAAAATCATCCTGGGAATTCTGCTGGCGGGAAGCATTGCTCTGAAACTGGCTGTGATTCTTCTCATCTTCTCAGGTAAAATCCTTAACCAGCTACAAACACGGGAATATGGGAAGCCGCCTTATACTGTCAGACCATTGGTCCACTTAGCCCAGCATTGTTCTATGATTTCAGGCAGGATTTTTCTTAGGCTGCTGCTACACTGAAGAATTCATGCCATTTGACACCACTTTAATGACTACCAGCATATATACACAACTATAAATCAACCTCATGTATAGGTTGAGGGCAAGTTTTAGGGCCAAAATTATGGATTTTAATATGACCCTTGGATAAGTCGAGGATAAAACATAGGGGCATATAACAAAGGATTTAAAGAATGAAGCAAAGGAAAATTATGCCCAAGTATGTACAAAATTCCAGCAGGCATCACTGTTTGTGCTCACACTAAGGATGGATGAGAGTGTAGAGAGGGAACAGTGCTCCCAGGACAGATTACGCTATTGCCTTTCACCACTGCTTTATTTCTACAGTGTAGCAGCACCCCCAGTTTCCCCATCCTTTTGCAGAGTACTGTAGTCAACAAGTGTGTCGTCAAGCTATGCCGTGCAGACACAAATCCATGTAAGCAATGTCATGCCATTGAGCTGACATTGTGCCTGGCACCATTTTGTAGCCATAGACCATGAAAATAGAATTTGGTATTGGACAGGTAGGGCCTCAGATTCCATGGCATCCTTAGACTATATCTGCACCACAGTTATACTGGTTTGATACCATTTTAATTGCCATGTCTCCATCCTACAGTATTCCAGGATTTGTAGTTTTGTGAAGAACTTTAGAATGATACAAAGCTCTCTTTCACTGCCATGAACCACACCATTAAATCTTCCTAGTAGGGAATTCTCAGTACTGTATCTCATCAAAGTACAAATCACAGGATTCCATAGACTAGAACCATAGCAGTGAAGGTTGCATCCGACTATTGAAAAAATGTATGTATATATAAATCTATGTTTCTGAGTGAATGAGGAAACATGTTTCTACAAGGGAAAGTCATTCTGCACTTCCTCAGAAGCTCTTGGGCAGAATTGGGTAATTCTAGGGAAAGTATAGCAATTATGTACTCCTGTACAAACTTTTTCTGGTTAACTAGGGCAGAAACACCTATCAACATTTCCTTTACTCCAAGTGAGTACTAACCTTATGTCAAACTTTTTTACCCCCCCCCCTTTTTTTTTTTTTTTTTAAAGCATCCCAGTGCACTTCTAAAGACAGGCAAGCAGACTCCCGGTGCAAAGAGAAAATTGTTGATGAATCATGTACAGCACCTACAGGTAGTTTGTTTGGTAAGTGTTGACAAGTCTGTGCTTGTTACAATTTTTTTTGGTATGGTCCGGCTAAAATTCAATATCTTTTAAAGTCCCAGTGATTTCTATGAATAAAATCAGCAGATGCTTGAGTCTCTCCCACTGCATTTGTGTGTCTTTCAAGTCTCCCGTTGACTTATGGGGACCCTATGAATTTCATGGGATTTTCTTAGGCAAGGAATACTCAGAGGTGATTTTGTCAGCGTCTTCCTCTACAACCTACAGGGCCTGGTATTCTCTGGTGGCCTCCCATCCAAGTACTAACCAGGGCTGATTCTGCTTAGTTTCCAAAATCAAATGAGATCTGGTGCCTTTAGGGATTAACTGGATATCAATGTTTTTAAATCACACCTCCTTGGCCCTAGATCACAGTGTTTCCATTCTTGCATACCAGTCTTTCCCCACTACCAGCCAGCTCTCTAGATGATTTGGACAACCCATCCCCTGCATGTTTCAGAGAACATTGAGGTTGTAGTCCAAAATATCTGGAGGACAACAGATTGGAAACAGTTGCTCTTTTATAATAATGAATGATGAGTGAATCAAAGACGGGGGGAAATCATCTAATATTTCAGTTTTTCAATTATTTTGTCTATTTTGTTTATACAAAATGCAAGTTTTGTATATAGAGTCCTTTGCTGACAAGTAAATGCAGGAGTCTGCAAAGGTAAATGTTTTGGAGATGCTCACAGAAAATTCAGTCCAATGGTGCCCTTTTTTCCCTCCCCTCTTGGGAGGGAAAAACAAAAACAAACATGCCCTGCAAACGTAACACAAAATCTAGTTAAGGATGATACCAATTGGCTAATGTTTAGGAAGTTACATCCCTCCCCCACACACAAACACACAATGTGTTTGGAAAGAGATTGTGTTTATGTTATTGCTCTTCAAGTTGATCCCAATTTACAGCAACCCTATCATAGGAGATTATCAAATGGGGGTGGGGGGAGCCAGGAATAAAAGGCATACTCCTGACATAATCACGCAATCACAGAAGGCAATGGCAAACCTAATCTGGATAAATCTTGCCAACAAAAGTCTATGGAGTTTATCAGATGGGTGAAAAAGCCGGGAGTATAAGGCAATCTGGGTCCTGTTCTCTGGAGCAGCAGAAAACAAGCTTGCTCCCTCCTCAATATGACATCCCTTCAAATATTTAAACAGGGCTATCATATCACTTTTTATCCTTCTCTTCTCCAGGCTGAAAATTCCTAGCTCCTTAAGTTGTTCCTCATAGGGCATGGTGTCAGAACCTGTCTAGGAGTCCAAGTAGCCCACAGTTTGAACATGAGTCAACAGTGTGATGCGGCAGCTAAAAAGGCCAATGCAATTTTAGGCTGCATCAATAAAAGTATAGTA
Organism: Sceloporus undulatus; assembly: GCF_019175285.1. Taxonomy (NCBI): domain Eukaryota; kingdom Metazoa; phylum Chordata; class Lepidosauria; order Squamata; family Phrynosomatidae; genus Sceloporus; species Sceloporus undulatus. The sequence goes on along the minus strand of NC_056523.1, from coordinate 18,350,393 downwards.
TCGAGCTCAAGAGAAGTGATAGTGCCACCATATTCTGCTTTGGTCAGGCCCCACCTGGAATATTGTGTCCAGTTCTGGGCACCACAACTCAAAAAGGATGTAGAGAAACTGGAGTGTGTCCAAAGGAGGGTGACTAAAATGGTGAAAGGTCTTGAAACCATGTCCTATGAGGAATGGCTTAGGCAGCTGGGTATATTTAGCCTGGAGAAGAGAAGGTTAAGAGGTGATATGATAGCCCTGTTTAAATATTTGAAGGGATGTCATATTGAGGAGGGAGCAAGCTTGTTTTCTGCTGCTCCAGAGATTAGGACCCGAAGCAATGGATGCAAGCTCCAGGAAAAGAGATTCCACCTCAACATTAGGAGGAACTTCCTGACAGTAAGGGCTGTTTGACAGTGGAACACACTCTTTCCTCGGAGTGTAGTGGAGTCTCCCTCCTTGGAGGTCTTTAAGCAGAGGCTGGTTGGCCATCTGTCGGGGATGCTTTGACTGAGAGTTCCTGCACGGCAGGGGGTTGGACTGGATGGCCCTTGCGGTCTCTTCCAACTCTACGATTCTATGATACTTGTCAAACTCTGGAAATGCTGTGAATTTCATAGTTTTCATAGGCAGGGAATATTCAAAGGTGGTTTACTAATTTCTTCCTGTGAAATGTAGCCTATCGCCCCTAGTATTCTTTCGGGGTCTCCCTTACAAGTATTGATCAGGCCTGATCCTGCTTAGTTTTCAAGATCAGTGAAGATCTGGTACCTTCAAGTTAGTTAGATTGGCTTTCCAGCAGTCTCACTGTTTTCCTCTTTCGCCTACCTTTCTCCTCTGCTGTAGCTAATGTGATGCTTGATCCAGAAACTGCTCACAGTGAACTCACTGTCTCTAAAGATTCAAAGGCTATATTAAGGGAAAACCGTGCAAAGAATGTGGCCAATAACTCTAAAAGATTTGATTTCAACCCCTGTGTTTTGGGCCAAGAAGGATTCACCTCTGGAAACCACTGGTGGGAAGTGCAAGTGGTCGCAGGATATGACTGGGCCCTGGGAGTTGCCAGAGAGTCTGTTGATCGGAAAATGAACTTCCAGTTTCATGAAGAATGGTCTTATTGGGCTATTGGAAATTATTCTAATCCAAGGAATGGCTTACACTTTCCATGTGCTTACTCGTGTGAGATTGAAAAGATACAGAGAATAAGAGTCTCTTTGAACTACACAAGTGGCCAAGTATTATTTTTTAATGCCCATAATGGAGATCAGCTTTATGAACTACAAGGCAATTTCTCAGAAGAGAAAATCTACCCCTTCTTCTGTGTGGGGTTAAAAACCCATCTTAGACTGCCTCACTGTCTCTCTGAACAGCAGCTCTTCCTTCTGAAGTGACCCTACACATTCAGTTACTCATGAGAATCTAGATAGTGATCTTCTCTGTGAACCAATGCAAGCCATGTGGAAAACCTGGGAACTAGAGCAGTCTCTTCCTTTACCAGCTTCTGATGGTTATTGGGGGAGGTCCCGTTCTACAAGCTGAAGTGTTCAGAGATGGAGATGTGAAACATGAAGATTTTGTGGGTGGTGGTGTCTGCATTATAAGAATCTCTGTCCTGCAATCTCATATCCAGGGGTAGCTGTGTTGGCCATATGGCAAATCCTAAAGAGGGAGCCAATGGACAGGGACTTTACTCATAGAATCATAGCATCACAGAATCAGAGTTGGAAGAGGCCACAAAGGCCATCCAGACCAACCCCATTCTGCCATGCAGGAACTCACAATCAAAGCATCCCCCACCCCCACCCCCCACACACAGATGGCCATCCAGCCTCTGTTTGAAGACCTCCAAAGAAGGAGACTCCACCATTCTCTGAGGGAGTGTGTTCCACTGTCTAACAGCTCTCACTGTCAGGAGGTTACTCCTAATGTTGAGCTGGAATCTCTTTTCCTGTAGTTTGCATCCATTGCTCTGTGTTCTAGTCTCTGGAGCAACAAAAAAACAAGCTTGCTCCATCCTCATGTGACACCCATTCAAATACATAAACAGGGCTATCATATCACCTCTTAACTGTCTCTTCTCCAGGCTAAACATACCCAGATCTCTTAGTCTTTTCTACTTCCAACAAAGGTTAAACATTTTTTAAAAAAAAATGGTACAGCATTTGGCCTGTTTTACTTAATCAGCACCTAAAGGTTCCTAATGAAAAGCATGGAGGCTTTTTGAGAAATTCAGTGTTCCCTGCCTAAACACTGTGGCAGCCTCACACAGGACAGAGGCAACCTTGATCTCAACCTTTTTGAGTTGCTAATAGAATTTAGATTTGATTTCCTGGACTTTACAACTCATTTTGTCTCACCAGAAGGAGGAGTGGCCTGCCTGTATGTATATCCCTCCATACCATGTTAACTGAGATCAACAACAGTAACAACATCTTGACAAATTGTAGGGGTGTGACTCTAAAATTGTCTTATTTCCTGCCCCTTTTCACTTGCTGCTCCATCACTCCTTCCCCCACAAACACGGTTCATCATCATCATCACCTCTTTAACTGGCTTCAAAACTAAGTTAGAGACAATATTGTTCAGGGAAGCGTTCCCAAACATTACATGATTGTTATCCAATGTTATTTTAAATTGTTGTCTGCTACATTTTATTATTTGAATGTTAAGATGTATTAATGTGTATTATGTTTAATTATTTTCATAGCAGGTTTATTTTATCTATTTTAATTGATTGTGTGTACAGTGCAGTGTAAATTTACAGCACTTTATAAATAAAGCTTAATAATAATAATAACAATAACAATAATAATAATTTTTCTTTCTCCTGTATGATTTGTAACACCTTTGCCTGATGAAGAGGCCAGTGGAGTGCCAAAAACTTGCAATATGTATTTTATGTATTTTGGTTGATAATATAAAAGTATTGCTGTTTTGTCCATTTTGGATGTTATCATAGGCCTGTTACAGACTGCCAAAATAAAGCTGCTTCGGGTCTCTTTGGAGGTATGCTGTTTAAATGATGCATGCATCCTAAGAATCCGGAAGCTGCACCAAAGCTGCACTCCAGTGCTTAGGAATGGAGTGTGGCTTTGGCGCGACCTCCGGACTCTTAGGACCCATGCATCATTTAAATAGCATACCTCCAAAGAGACCCGAAGCAGCTTTATTTTGGCAGTCTGTAACAGGCCATAGTACTCTGTAATCTCATGCAAGTGAAAAACGACCTCATTGTGTTCAGTGGGACATATTCTCTCAAGCAGGTAAAAGATTTCATCTAAGTGATTTTTGGTATTAGAACCATAGAGTTGAAAGGGGCCACGGGGGGGGGGGGCCTTCTACTTAAGTCCTCCATTCAGGAGCACTGAATTAAGATAACTAAGGTCCAAAACACTAATCCAGTTTGAGACTGCTTTAAGTGCCCTGGCTCAATGCCAGGGTATTCTGGGAGACATTGAGGCTTCTCTGTCAGAGAGAGCTTTGGTGCCACAATAAACTATAGTTCCCAGGTTTCCCTAGCCCTGAGCCAGGGCAGTTAAAACAGTCTCAAACTGGATTATTTCTGCAGTGTGATTTGGACCTATGTTTCTGCTGTGCAGGAATATACTAAGCACTTCTGAAAGATAGCCATTCAAACTCTCTTTAAAGACCTTCAAAGAAGGAAAGTCCACCACACTCCAAGGCAGGCTATTCTACAAACTATAGTAGTCCCTCCACATTTGCTGGGATTAAGGGTAAAGGATCTCCATGAATGTGGAAAGACTGCAAATAAAAAAACAACTATTCTTTTTACCTGAGAGACTACATCTCTAGGAATCTCCAGGTCCTCCAGTGCAACTCTGTGATGAACATTTGCCAGAAATTGACCATTGAATCTTGTTGGAGGACCTCCAAATGCCTAGAGAAGTTTTTTCTCTATGAACATTTAGTTCTCCAGCACAACTCTATGGTCATCTTCTAGCAGAGTTGCGCTGGAAGACCTTGAAGTTCCTAGAGAGGACATATTAATCAAATCTGCAAATAATCAAATCCACAAAAGTCAAAGCCACAAATGTGGAAGGCCAACTGAATAAGACTACCAAGGAAAGTAAGGTGTTTAGCAATACTACAAAAACTCCTTATAATCATAAATTATGTGTATTTAAATCATAAATTGCATCTACTGTATTTCCAAATAAAAGTGCATATAAAGAAAATACAAAGCCTATACGTTTATTAATGTATGTTTTGTAAAACCTGAGTTGTGAAGATCCTGTACCTTGAGAAATGAAGAAATATATGTCTCTTCTTAAAGCCCCTTGGATTCATACAGTTCCAATCCTCATGTTCTATTGAAGTTGCTTTCAAATTTTTTCAAGCCTCAAAATTTTCAAACTTCAGATTCTACAAAATTCTCATCACAGTTTTCAAGTTCCTTAAAGCCACAGCATTTCAGACTTTATGACTCAAAAACTTCTTTTCAAGAACTTCTCAAGCTACAGGGTCTGTATTTCAGTCAGACCCACTTTTTAGGGAAATGCCTTCTGAAATAGGATTTTGGATGGATACTAACATTGGCTCCCGGCTTTTTTAACAACATTTCTGAAAAGCAAAATTAAAGCTGAGTGTTTCACATTGGGCTGCTGTTATTGTACAGATGCTTTTCTACTGTGGTAGTTATATTGCTTCATGATGATATTGTTAGCATGATGATATTGGGTTTTTTGTTTTTTATATGGGGTGTTTGTTATATGGGATGGGTACTGTGGTTTTATTGTGGTTGTAATGTCTGTAAATTTACATGTTTTTATGTGATGTTTTAATTGTTTTACTGTAATAAGGTTTTTAAGAGTTTTTGTGAGCCACCTTGGGCTCCTTTCAGGAAGAAAGGAGGCATAGAAAGTTCCTAAATAATTAAATAAAATAAATTAGCAGCCCTAGCAGAGGTATATAGGGAAATATCGCAAAATTAGCACTAAAGACACATTCAAATATCAACTCATGTCTGCCCACAGAATGTTTATTATGTGATGGTGAGGCAGTGAATCTTGTCCTCAGTCAGTGAAGCATTTTGGGTTGGCCCTAATTAATGGGTAAGAATGCCATTAGGCCTTAAGTCTACAAGAGACTGCTATGTTTACTTTTCTCATTTCTGAGTGCAAGTGTAGTGGAGTCTCCTTCGTTAGAGGTCTTTAAACAGAGGCTGGATGTGTCAGGGATGCTTTGATTGAGAGTTCCTGCATGGCAGAATGGGGTTGGACTGGATTGCTAGTACTTGCTATTGAATAAACTCACAGTCATTGTTGAAATTCTTCCAAGTCCTTGGAGGTTCTTTCTCATACATTGCAATATTTACAAATCTGCACAAACTCTCTGTACCACTCCTCTCAACATTCACCGGCCGTGGTGTAACAATCTGACCAACTCCATCAACAGTCACCAACAACCACTATCCGCAACTGATTGTCTTCAACCCACACATCCACAGAGTCTCAGTGCAGTTACAGAGAGCGTTGCTTTAATGGTTATCGCCTGTTGCCACTTAACATGATACAATCCCTATTGCAAGCCTTTGCATCCTGTCAAGTGCTGTGACTTAGCAATCTCCACCGTACAAAATATTTTTACCATTGTTTAAAAGTCTGGGAGTGCTCCTAGATTCGTCACTCCTGATGTGAAATCAGGTAAATGAGAAGGTCAGGAGTGTCTTTTATCAGCTTCGGCTGATACGTCAGCTGCGTCTTTTCCAGGAACCGGGGGACCTGGCAACTGTAGTACATGCACTGGTAACCTCATGACTTGACTTCTGCAATGCGCTCTACATGGGGCTACCCTTGTCCCTAGTCCGGAAACATCATTTAGTCCAAAACATGGCAGCCAGGTTGGTCACTGGAAAAACCAAAAGTGACCATGTAACACCTATCTTAAAATCGCTACACTGGCTGGCTATTAGTTTCTGGGTGCAGTACAAGCTGTTGGTAATGGCCTTTAAAGCTATTCATGGCTTGGGTCCAACCTATCTATGGGATCACCTTCTTCCATATACAGTACTCCACCATCCTGCACACTCTGGTCCTCTGGGAAGAATCTACTGCAACCTATAAAGACTAGGTTGACTGCAACTACCCAGAGGACTACAACCACCCAGAGGCCGCTCCCAGATTATGGAACAGCCTGCCAGAGAAGATCCATCACATTACCAGTTTAGACAGCTTAAAAAAGGCTGGAATCTCTTCCAGCAGGCCTTTCCTGAATAGCAAACCCAGCCACCAAATGAACTGCATCTACCATCTCTCTCAGTACTCTGCACTCCCACTCATCCATCTCTAATTATTTTAATGTATTGTTTGTAATAATGTGTTTAATAATGTTTTAGGGGAGGGAGGAAACAATTGGGGTATTGGCCATTGTATGTCTTCTTTTTCATTGTAAGCCGCCTCGATTGTCTTCTGACAGAGAGGCGGGGTAAAAATAAAACTTTATTTTATTTTTTCATAAAAGAACATTGTTCTAACACAGCGGTGTCCAAACTCTGGCCTTCCCAGGTGTTTTGGACTTGAGCTCCCAGCATCCCAGACCATTGGCCAAGGTGGCTGAGGCTTCTGGGGACTGAAGTCCAAAACACCTACAAGACCAGAGTTTGGACGTCACTGTTCTAACACAGCCATAGGCATCCCATGATGTGAGCAGAGTTAAGACTGCACCCTCAAACGTTAGGGCCAAACTCTGCCCTTGAAGAGATTTAGGACTTCAGCTCCCAGGATCCCAGACTATTGGCCAACATGGCTGAGGCTTCTGGGAGCTCAAGTTCAAAATCTCTTCAAGGGCAGAGTTTGGGGACCACTGCTTTAGGATAATGTTGAACAGCTCTTCCTGTGAGGCACTCCTTCCTAATGCTGAGGTGGAATCTCTTTTTCTGGCGTTTGAAACCATTGCTCTGGGTCCTCTTCTCTGGAGCAGCAGGAGAAAAGCTTGCTGGTCTGTTTGTTTGGCGGCCACCGCTTTGCAGAACGCCTAGAGAGAGCCTTGCGCACAGCTGGGAGAGCCTTTCCCAATCCCTGCCCCCTTCCTTCCTTCCCTCCTTCTTGGCCCTTGGCTCCCTCCCTCCTCCTCTTCTGGAGGAGTGAAAAGGAAACGAAAGCGAAAGCCAAGGTCCCCCAGCCAGCAGCATGGCCTCCTCCAGCCTGGCCGAGGACCTGCTCTGCCCCATCTGCCTGGCCCTCTTCCAGGAGCCCCAGATGCTGGGCTGCGGCCACAACTTCTGCCTGGCCTGCCTCCGGAGCTGCCTGGCCCGAGAAGGAGGGAAGGAGGAGGCCCCCTGCCCCGAGTGCCGGCTGCCCTTCCAGCTGCAGGACCTGGCCCCCAACCGGGCCTTGGCCAGCCTGGCCAGGAAGCTCCGTGGCTTCCAGTGGGACCCCGAGGAGCCCTTCCCAGGAGCCCTGCTGAAGGAGGAGGAGGCCTTCTTCTGCCAGGAGCACCAGGAGCCCCTCAAGCTCTTCTGCCTCCAGGACCGGCTCCCCCTCTGCGTCATCTGCAGGGATCTCCCCCGGCACCACAGGCACCGCTTCCTGCCCACCAAGAACGCCCTGGACTATGCCCAGGTGGGAGCCCCCAGCCCTGGCTTTGATGGCCAGGGCCAGCCTTCATTCCATGATGGGGGACAACACTTGCCCAGAGCGGTACCATCCTTGCCCAGAGGGCATCGCTGGAGAAGACTTGCCCCTAGAGAACCCTGGGGATTTTCTGTAGGTAAGCATTCCCCAGGATACTCTAGAGGCAAGTATTTTCCAATTACTCCCTATGCACAAGTATTCCCCAGGTTTCCCTATTGGCAACTATTCCCCACGATTCCCTCTGGAAAAGTATTCCTCATGATTACTTATGGGCAAGTATTCTCCAATGATTCCCTAGAGGCACGTAATCCCCATGATTCTCTAGGAGTAAGCCACATGGGCAAGTATGATTTCCCTGTATGGTTTCTCTAGGGGCAAGTACTGTCATTTTTTATGGCACACTGGAGGATGTCGTGAGACCAAACTTGGCCACGCAAACCCACTAAGGTGAGTGGTTCCCAAACTTTGGTCCTCCAGATGTTTTGGACTTCAGCCCCTCCAGAAATCCTGACTGTTGGCCAAGCTGTCTGGGGCTTCTGAGAGTTAAAGTTAAAACACCTGGAGGACCAAAGTTTGGGAATCACTGCATTAGGTGAACTTGGAGAAGTCACACACCCAGGTGGAACCCAAGACTACATCTGGATGGAAGTTTGGGAGGACATGGACAAGGAGTTGGCCATGGCCACCTTCTGAAACAGAGAGAGTGTGGTTTAAAGTGTGATTGGGTAGCCTCCCCAGAGCCAGCATAGTGTAGAGCCATGGTTGTTAATGTGGTGTCAGACTAGATTATTTCTGCAGTGTAGATGCAATCAAAGTCCTTTTAGGCCCATCCAGCCCTTTTCTTCCTTGTCCTCTGTCTAGCTAGAGGTTTTTTTAGAAGCACTGACATTGGGACGATGGTGAAGAAGGGCTAGACAAACACAGACTTTCAGTGTTGGGTTGCAGTAGGCTTTCTCAATCTTGAAATAATTTCCAGGTCTCAGGGAACCTTAGCATTAAAAAAATGTATCTAGCCACTAAGAAATGTTTACATCTTGCAATCTCAGTCTCTTGTGGACCTCTAGTGGCCTCAAAACAAACAACAAGATTCTGTAATCATAGATAAAGGGATCTCAAAAAATGGTCTGCTTAACTCCTGGCAAGTAGAATTGCTGCCAAAGGATTCTTACCCTTTCTCTGTAAGTGAGAAAACTGTGCCATGGTTTATTGTAGCACCATGGAGGGAGTTCATGCACCTGCCATAATCACAGAATCATAGAATTGGAAGAGACCACAAGGACCATCCAGTCCAACCCCATTCTGCCATGCAGGAACTCTCAAGCAAAGCATCCCCGACAGATGGCCATCCAGCCTCTGTTTAAAGACCTCCAAGGAAGGAGACTCCACTACACTCCGAGGGAGTTTGTTCCACTGTCAAACAACCCTTACTGCCAGGACGTTCTTCCTAATGTTGAGGTGGAATCTCTTTTCCTGGGACTTGCATCCATTGCTGCAGGTCCTAGTCTCTGGAGCAGCAGAAAACAAGCTTGCTCTCTCCTCAAAATGACATCCCTTCAAGTATTTAAACAGATTTATCATATCACCCCTTAACCTTTTCTTCTCCAGGCTAAACATCCCCAGCTCCCTTAGTCATTCCTCATAGGACATGGTTTCCAGACCATTCACCATTTTGGTCTCCCTCCTTTGGACACATGGCTCCAGTTTCTCAATGTCCTTTTTAAATTGTAGTGCCCAGAAGTGGACACAGTATTCCAGGTGAGGCCTGACCAAAGCAGAATAGAGTTGCACTATTACTTCCCTTGTTCTATACTTTTATTGGTTTTGCCTAAAATCGCATTGGCCTTTTTAGCTGTTACATCACACTGTTGACTCATGTTTGACTTGTGGTCTATTTGGACTCCTAGATCCCTTTCACACGTTGCCTTCTTAAGCCAGGTGTCCTCCATCTTATATCTAATCCTTCCATTTGCTCATAACTATTGAAGATATTTCAGCATTCTCGCTGAATAAGTTAATGTGGTAGCTGATTTAATTGCTTTAACTGTTTTTGCTAGTAATTTTTGATCCATACATCTTATTTAAATTCATGTTGTGAGCCACCTTGGTGTCCTGTTCAGGAGAAAGGTGGGCTATAGATTAAATAAGTAAATAACTGCTCCCCTTACCTCCTTCCACTCCATATTATATCACAAATATGCTTCTGGTCTACATATGCTTCACTCTCTTGCTTCATTTTTTAAAATTATTACTGCTGTTTTTGCTGCTGCTGCTGCTACTCAAATTTCTGCCAAAAGAAAACTTTTGAAATTTGAATTCTATAATGGAAAAAAACACTTCTTTCTTGTCTTGTTTCCCCCTATGGAATCCTGGGATTTGTAATTTGTTGGGGCACCATTGCTCTCTGACAGAGGTGGCTAATTGTCTTACAAAATCTACACATCTCAGAATTGAATAGCATCAAACCATGGCAGTTAATGTGGTTTCAAACTGGATTATTTCTGCGGTGCAGATTAAGCCTATGATTCTCACCTTTCTTTTCATCAGGAGGCAAAGACCTTCTCATTTGAAGAAGGCTAAATATCTCACAAAACTACTAGTCCCAGAATTACGTACCATTGAGCTGTTGCAGTTAAAGTGGTGTCAAACTGCTAATTTTGCTACATAGATGCAATCTTTCATTCTGTCCCAGCATTATTGCTGCTGTAGTTGGTGAAGACATGGGAGAGAGCCTTTTCAGTGGCCTCCCCTATTCAGTGGAACTCCCTGCCACTAGAAGCTACATTGACCCTCTCTTTTCATAGGGAGAAGGAAGACCTTTAAATGGGCCTTCAGTGTTTAATGGGGTGTGGCAGAAGCATCTTTCAGCACAACACGCTGCACTTTTAAATGTATTTTAACTGTTCTAAATATTTTCACCAGATTGTTCAGTTAATAGCTTTTAAACTGTTACACCATACATTATTTTAAACGTATTCTGTTCTTAACTTCAGCTGTAAGCTCCCTCCTTCCCGCACTGGGCAAAAGACAGAATATAAATAAAATGAATTCTCATGGGTCGATTTCTGTAAGTCTGGGGCTTTGCCACTTTCTAGATGTAATCAGACTCTAACTCCCAGGAGCCCCACCTAGCATGGGCAGTGATCAAGGATAATGAGAGTTGGAACCTAACAACACCAAGAGGGATGCCAAAATAATGAGTTTTTCTGGTGAGAGAAAGATTTAAAAGTGTGCAAAGGAATCTTGCAGTTAGTTTCAAAGGTGCTGCAAGATCTCTTTGCATATTGATTTTCCAGATTCTAGGGTCATTCAGTCGTTCTTGTTTTTAGTGTGACAGTGTGAATAATCTCACTCACACATTCCAGTTTTGTTGTTCACGCTATTTTTTTTTTTATCAGAACCACATCTCTGTATTCTGTTGTTCACATGTGTCAGCACTGTGAATAAAGATGGAGTCAATGATGCAGACGTATTCGAAACATGTTCAAGGCATTAGCGTTTTATCCTGATTTATCCTGGGTCTATTTGCATCGGTTATACGCACAGCCAAAAATACAATTTTTTTAGGGAAACTCGGGGGGGGGACCCCGAGATCGATTATCTCAGGTTAAAGGGGGGGGGAGGTTGCACACACACACACACCAGGATAATTGGATGGATTCAAAATGCTTGTGGGCAACAAAGATTCAACCCAGATTCTAGCAGGATTATTTTCACCATCTCAATAACCCTAACACTGCTAGGTCTTTGTCTTTTAAAAAAATGTAAAGAACTCTAAGTCCTCTGTTCTAATATCCTCCGGCCTTTGAATGATGTTTAACTACTGTGAATTTCTGTGCTACATAGGGAAAACTGAAGCCATACAAGAAGCTGTTGCAGAGGAAGCTGGCATTCATCATTAGTGACGAATCTGTGCAGGAGAAGGAAATTGCTAAGCTGGAGGTAAAAGCAAAGTGATTCTGGTTGTGAGGTTTGTTGTTGTTAACTATCCTGAAGGTGAACTTGAGTCATGGCGACCCTGTGGATGAGACATCTCCAAGACTCCCTATCCTCTATCTCTCTGCTAAATATCTCCTGAAACGTCAAATCCCAGAATTCCTTAGCATTAAGCCACGACAGTTTAACATGTTGAGAGCTAGTGTGGCATAGTGTTTTGAGTGTTGGATTCACTTCCCCTCGGCCATGGAAACCCAGAGTGACTTTGGGCAAGTCACACGCTCTCGGCCCCAGAAAACCCCATTATAGGTCCCCCTTAAGGTCACCATAAATTGGAAATGACTTGAAGACACACAACAACAAGTTGCTCTGGGAGCCTTTTTGGGGAAGAGTGGGGTACAAGTTAAATAAAGGATAAATAGCATAAATAAGGCACAGTTTCTCTATGCTTCCTCCACCTGAGTAGTCAGAGCCCAGGAGGGGACCTCTTTTCAAAACTGGAAGTGAACAGAAGGATGTGAGCAAATGCAGGGTGGGAGGAAATGAAACTCATAGGTCTCATATTGGGACAGCTATGAAAGTCAGCATTAAACTGGTTGACAGCTGTCCCTGATCTACATTTCTAAAGTTCTCCACTGAGGAAAGGGAGCTTTTGAGAGCATGGACGGCAGTAAACAGTGCTGATCAGTACCTTATGGCTTGGTTAGCTATCCTAAGCAATAGTGTTTTATCCTGGTAGGATTATGCCAGGGTGTGCAATATGTGCATGTTTGTTTTTTTTAATTTTGTAACAAGAATAGCAAGTTTTCTGCCATCTGCAGAATAGCTATTCTTGTTACAAGGCCACAGGGATTCTACTCCCCATCCTTTCAAGGCTGCTTGATATTCACCCTGGTGTACTGTATTTGATGCTTTCTTTTGCTGTTAATACTACATTTTAATTTAATTTTTTTCTGCTTTGATTTTCACCACTAGAGTTGTACTGAAGATATTTTGGGTGACATTTCCAGTGGATTTGAACTTCTCCACCAGACCTTGCATGAAAAAGAAGAAAGCTTTAAGAGGTCTTTGCAGGAAATCAAGGAGAAAAACCTGGAGGAGATGAATGATGTCTTGAATTTCATTAAAGAGGACAGGAATTTATACACTGAGAAACTTACCAAGATCAAAGTAGCATTACGAAGTACAGATCACCTTGCCTTTCTTAAGGTAAGTAAACTATGGGGCAGTACAGACTGCCCTGAAACAGCAAGCTGAAGTCGCCCGTTTTAACTGGGGAAGAATGCTGCAGCTGCCAAACTGTGCAATGTCCCTCCACATTAAAAAAAACACCCCAGTTCTTCCAGGTTCTTTTTGTGGCATGTTGCGTACGACACAAGTGCACCATTAGTGCACTCGTGACGTACGCAATGCGCAGCAACATGGAAATGCTGTGTGGTGTTGCCGCACACTCTGGAACCCTAGTTTCGGTGCTGGCATGCCCCTTTTGACCAGAGTGTCTCAGGCCTAAGAGACTTGGAAATTTGCCGGGAGATCACAAAATTGAAGGAGGTTTTTAGAAAAATATCTGTACAGTTGGGCCTCCATATTCAAGCCTTCCACAGCTTGAAAATATTTTTAAAATATATAAATTCCAAAAAGCAGACCTTGGTTTTTGCCATTTTATATAAGGAACACCATTTCACCAGCCCATTATATTTAATGGTACCTGAGCATCCATGGATTTTGGTATCCACTGGGGATTCTGGAACAAAATGCCGGCAAATACCAAAGACCCACTGTACAACTCACAGAGAAGAATGTGGTATCCCATGGTCCTGACCAGTTTGAACTGAAGAATTATGTGGACCTAGGAAGCTAGGACAGAGGAGATAGTTTTAATGTACTTAGCCAATGAACATTGGATGGATCTAAATTAGCATGACTGCCTGGTAGCTTCCAGTGAGCTAACCCGCCCAACTGTCCTGGTTCATGCAAGATTTTGGGTGAAATTCCCCAATATATGCCTATTTAAACTTGAGAAGTAGTGAACTTTAAAGTTGGGGTTGTCTGGGAATGGGATTCAGGGCAGGGCTTTTTCTGTGGTGGGCCAGCTTTTGGGAATTGGTGGCCCAGTGGAATTGATTTTAGATTCTATTATGCTGCAGAACATAGAAAGAGAGAACTTAGAAGTGGGGCTCCTCTCCTGAGAGACCATACTCACCAACAGCTGTTCCATCCATTCCAGCCACTTACTCTTAAAAACTGGCACCTAAGTTTGTTTGCTTTTATTCCTTCCTCTCAATAACTTTTCTTTTGGTGGCATGCCACTCAGAATTGTAAGATGGAAGGGTTGGGGGTGTTTTTATTACTGTAGGAAGAATGCTGTGAACCAATCTAACTGAAAGGCAAAGATGCTTAAATCACAAAATACACATTAATAGGAAACCTCAGGCATTCTGTTGACTCTGTGAAATATTATTTTGATAGATTATTTTACCAAGATTATATAAATTCATCAACAATACTCCTTATTTTTCCTGCCTTTCATCTAAGGAGTGATGTATATGCCCCCATGTAGTTTTATCCTCCCAACAATGTTGTGAAGTAACCTAATCTAAGGTCATGACTCATCAGGAATCATGCTCTAACCACTGTCCAATACATCTTTCCCATACCAACTTTGATCTGTAAGCAGCAATCTTTCATTACTGACACTTAAGAGATATTTAAATTGGTGATGTTTTGCATTTTTTTCAACTTATTTTGATACATTGAGGTGGGGTTGGTAAGTAGTTGAATTATGATACTCACAGATAATAGTACAGATAAAATAGTATGTTTTGATACAGATAAAATAGTATGTTTTATTGATTTGAGCATGGAGAACTATATAAATGACTACATTTCAGTCTTTTTCTGTTGTCTAGGACTTCAAAGACCTGATGGGCAAGTAAGTTTAAAAAAAAAAAGTCTCCATGGTTTGTTTCTATGTCTCTTCAAAGCCTTTTTCTTTCTTGAAATCTCATAATATCCAGTTGAAAAATGTCCTGAGTACATTTAACAGCCTCTTATTTCTGATATATTTACCCCATTCCTTGTCCAAGGACCTAAGTGCATGTGGTATTCTTTCAACAACCCTGTTAGATTAGGTCACTTGTCCCCACACTTTGGTATTCTAGGTGTTTTGGACTCCAACTCCCAGAAGCCCCTGCCAATCTGGCCAATGGTTAGGAAGTCTGGGAGCTGAAATCCAAAATATCCGAAGAACCAACATTTGGGAACCACTGGGTTAGGTTATGAGATAGCAGGATCATTTAGCAAGTCGTGATTTGAACATGGGTCTCTGCTGTCCTAGTTCAACTCATGGTGAACATCAGCTCTCATCCATTTCTTATAAATGTAGGGGAAGTTGTGTTGACCGTAAGACATATTCAAAAATGTGTATAATGGTGATAACTTTATTGGGCCAACCAAAAGGCAGAAAATTCTTCACACTCTTCATCATTAGACAGGGCTATGGTTTAGAAAAAAATCAGGAAAACTGGTGTGGGAAGGGAATGACAATTTTACAGTCTCCAAGTCCATATCTTGTTGCTTTGAGATAACAAGGAGGACAGGTCTGTTTGAACTATAAAAGGAAGACCACTTCCCCTCTTCTTTTGTCATGAGAACACTGGGAATTAAAAAAAATAAAGGAGAAGGAATAAAATGTTGGTTCATCCATGTGAAACACATCCATCTCTTACTAACTTTGCATCTTCCTCTTCTCTACTATTCGGTCTCTTATCATTGTTGAAGTTTAGAAAAGTGAATAGTGGCATAGCTGTGTTTTGGGTTTTTCTTTTTATTCATTCTCTTGGAACCTTTTTCCACCATTGTACTTTGCTGCAGGTAGTTTAAAATTAATTGAAATAACAAATTAAATAATTAAAAAGAAGTATATATTCATAAAAACAGTAAAAACTCAGAATAAATTGCATGAAAAGTGAGTAATAATAATGGTTAAAGCATAGCACCTGAAGTAGTTGACTACCATAAAGGCAGTGACAACATAATAAATGAAATAGAAATAGAAAATTGTATCAATTAGTCAGGGCATAAGAGATAGCAAACAGAGAATAAGAAAAATTGCGAGAGGCCTTTTACAGACCACCCAAAAAGGGCGGTCTGTTGGCACCGTCATTTGCGGCGCAGAGGAGCCCCAGCGGCCAAACCACGCGACTCCTCCGCGCCGCAAAAGAGAAGCTGCAAAAGCAGGATATTAATTAAATTTTTTAAAAATCACTAATTTTTCACTATAACTGTACCTTGTTAGTTACCTCTCTAGTTATGGGAGTGTCCAGAAATGTCTTTTCTAAAAGATGGAGGCAGAATTCTTTTGGTTCATGTGCTGCCTTTTGGGTACTGAAGCAGCTGAAGCTGGATGGAAGAAGGAGAGTGTGCCTTGTACCACAAGTCATTGGTTTACTGCATTTAGAGTTACTATTCTTACAGTATTATTTTAATTAATTCTGAGAAATTCCTATTCCTAAATTCCCATGGTAAAGAGTTGACATTAATAACTATAAAGGTAACATGGAAGGGGGCATAGTTTCAGGTTCTTGGAACTATAACTAACCAGTTTACTTTTTCTTAAGTAATCTGCTCTACCTGCTTGGGCCATCTCTTTGCAGAGTCAAGAAATACCCTCCACATGAGGAAGAAAATGGTGAAAGCAGTGGGAATGATGAGGAAAGAGAGGCATCTGACATAGTCAAGGATGATGACCAACAGGAGGAGGAAGAGGAGGAGGTGGAGGAGGAGGACAACAAAAATGATGACAGAGTTGAAGTGATAGTAATGGATCCAGCCCTTGTAGAGTTCAGGGATTCCTTGGACTTTGAGGCTTGGAAGGAAATATTGTTGAAGCAAATCAGTACCTGGCAGGAGGATGAAGAAGAAAGGGAGACATTGGATGAAAGCGAGAGTGATAAGGAAGAGGATTATGATGACAAGGACCGATGGGATCAAGCTTTTAAGAGACTTGCAAAGAGTTTGAGGAATGTGAAATCTAGGTCACAGAATTAACTCTTTCATTGCCAAAATGAAACATGAGGGGTGAGTCACCCCACTTGCGAAAAATCTGTATTTTGGAAGTTAACAGGCAGTTCTGTGTGATAGCATGTAGTAACAGGGCTTCATTTGTTTCCTCCTACTCCGTAGTTCTTCAGCTAAGTTTGCTACAAGATTTCCATGTAATCTTTATTGATATTTTCAACAGGATGCAACTGAAATCTGTTATCTTTCTTTCAGGAGGTTTTGGCCATTGCTTATTATTTGTTGCTGTAGCTGGCACTGCCTGAAAATATTGAGTCATTCCATACACCTAAATGTAGAACTTATAAACGTTTTTGTTTGATTGTTTGTTTTGAAATGTTTGGGACTGTCATTCCCAGAATCCCCCAGTTCAGTCTATGGGGTTCTAGAATCTGCAGTCAGAATTTACCTACCTTTCCAAGATCTCTGTGTAGTTATATGAACACAGAAGACTCGATCATCTCAGTTGCTGTTCTTATTTCAAAAGTTACTATTCTGATAAATAAATAGTTACTGGTTGTATAAATAAAATCTATAAGCATTATTCACTGTTAACAATTTGTAACTTTTTTCAAGCCTGATCTCTTGTTGCTTCAAAATATTTGAAGATATAATGAGATATATCTCCTGCTAGTCTTCTCATCTCCAGTTCCTTGTCAATATCTTCAAACTTACAGTAGCCCAAAATAACCCAAATTGTCAAATCCAGCATGATGCCAAAGTTCAGAAACTCAGGCTCAGCAGCAAAACCTCAGAAACGTTTATTAAGAAAACTATAGATCCAGTCCAGTGACTTTTGTTGTCAGAACTGACAGAACTAATGTATGTGGCAAACATCACAGCCACATAAACTGTATATAATTCAAATTTCAGGTGTACTTAATTCATTAAAATTAATAAACACATTTCCCTTTATCTCATACTACTCCTTTCTCTTTGTTGTTACAGCCAAAAGCTCTCTTACAAATGACCTTGGATATGCTTGCCTCCTTTCCTGGCTTATCTCAGCACCTGGTCTGAGCTCACAGTTGTGAATAGAATAGCATAGAAATTTCATTTTACCGCTCCTCTCCTGCAGGATCAGGAGCGCTAAAACACTCCTAAAGAATGCTATCACTAATGCATAATCCAATACTGTATTACGGCAGGACTAAAAATATGCAATTCTTGACACAAATGTCACTTGATGATAATACAGAACTACACTGAAAAATGGCAGAGTGATTGCAATACAATGCTTTTTTGTTGCCAATCTGAACAAAATTCTCTGTAGAAATGATGAAGATCCTGGCCTCTATAGTTTCTCTACCTCTGTAACAGAATACACAAATTGAGACACCTACAAGAGAGAGACTGGGCTTGGATGCAACAGAAAGCAGGTACTACAGTTTGTTGAATTTTTGCTTGTAAGCCTGCCCTTACCAAAAAGCAAGGTTTGTTAGCCAGCTACATATTGTAGTTTAAGGCTATGGCTGTTCAGTGGTGTAGCCAGGGAAGAGCAAAATAAGAACATTGCCCTTAAATTCTGGCCCTCAGTGAAATTTGGCTGCAGTCCCCAAATTTCTAGCATCATAGAAAGTGAGGTATTGAACATTGCTGGCCCTGAAAGATCTAATATTTTGTGTTATCATATCCTTGGTAACTTTGCCTGCCCCTCTTCCTTTGATGCCAGAACTGTAGTTTTATGTTACTGCAATGCTAGAAGTTTAGGAACATGAAGGAAAATTTCATTTGAAGATGACAGAATTCTTATTTGGAGGAGCAATGCTCTCACTTTGCTCCCTTAGTCATATCCACACCCCTTTTGTCTGTGACATTGTGGTTGTGCACCTTCAAGTTGTTTCCAACCTTAAGGCCAACCTAGCCTGTGGTTTTCTTTGCAAGATGTCTTCAGAAGAGGTTTGCCATTACCTTCTCTTGAGGCTGAGAAAGTGTGACTTGCACAGTGGGTTACAGGATGGTTTGCTTTCTTGTCTTCAGAAAAATTCAGCTTAACTGATAAACCACGGATAACATAAATCTTGATTTATCACAGAGATGGGCAACTGAGAAGGGGGCAGGGGGCATTCTCCCCCCACCATGGGCTGCTGTGTTGCTGTGTAAAAGTGGCATAACATTTTTTCATCCTGGTTTCATTAAAAAAAAACAAACAGCTGTTTTTCAATTATTTTAGTGGGTATTGAATGAGATGGCCATGTGTACTTAACTGCCATTTTTCTGTTGTTATTTTGAGGTTGTTTGGGAACTGGGAAATGAGCCAGTTTTTTAAATGAGATGGCTGGGGGTCTCCTGGGGTGTTTTGCAGGCTACAAAATAGGGCTCCAGTGGTTACACACTATCAACACTTTCCCCAACCCTTCTTTTAGTATGACATACAAATGTCACCATCTGATACAGTGATTAAAAGCCAGTGTTGGTCATTTCTTTCTGTGAAGATGTTCCCTTGATTTGTTCAAACTGCATGTAGGGAAGGGGTGGGTCAGAGTTATAAGTAGGGAGAACCCATCTGCATGTGCTAGACTCATATAACATGCTTCTTTTTGATGCTCATTTTTTCTCCGTCTTTGCAATAAATTGACTCAGCGCAAGTGTGAACGGGATGCAGATTGGAATTGATTTTTTTTTTACGATGTGATCAGATGATCGCCTGCTGAAGAGGGTCCCTTTGGAATTGAATCACTGGTCAATGTGAATGAGAAGTAGGTTATTTTACAACAAGAAAATGCAATTGAGGGAAATGCATTGTGAACTCTGCTGTCAAACTGATCCATCCATTCAGATTGCAAACTGATTTATTTGTAAGTGAGAATGAGGCCTATCTAATGTTTAGGTAGAATTTCCTGTAATTTGAATCAGTTTGATTAGTCAGAGAAATTACAACAGCAGATGTTTAATCAGTTTCACTTTTATTCTGCCTTTCCTCTCATGAGCTCAACAGAGCATGATTTTATCTTCCCAAGAACTCATTGGGGTAAATTAAACAGTGAGTGAGAGAGTGGAAAAAAATATTGAATTATCAACAATGTTTAAAAAAAATTAAAACAGTTCCAATAATAAGCAATTTATAAGAATACAGTTCAAACAATACACTCCCCTCTTAAAAGTTTATTGTTTACAAAGTTTCAATTCTCAGAACCCTGTCAGACCTGAACTGTGGTAATCAAAAAAACTGTGCAACAGAACAATGGAAAAACAGTTATGAAATACTAACAGAAATCCCAATGATTACTATGTGAATGCAATATATTGGAGGATATATCACTTCAGTGTCTAGATATGTATTGTAAATGTACCAACAGATAGCTGTTTTATAGGACTGTATTGCTATTGCTATGCAAACCTATATACAGTCATCCCTCAACATTTGCGGTTTTGACTTGCAGTTTTGATTATTCATAGGTTTGGTTAATCTGTTCTTTCAAGGAATCTGTAAGTCTTCCAGGTCAAGGTTCGCCAGTAATCATGTTGGAGGACCTTGAAATTCCTAGAGAGAACAATTATCCAGGCATTTGTAGGTCTTCTGGTACAATTCTATGGTCAACTGCTAGCACATGTTGACCATAGAGCTGCACTGGAGGGTCTAGATATTCCTAGAGAGGTGCTCAGGTAAAATGAAAAGTGCTTTTTTATTTATGGCTTTGCCATTTTCACGGGGGTCCTGCACTCCTAGCCCCAGCAAACATTGAAGGGTCCGCTGTTTGCATAATACAGTTTATTACAACACAGCCCAAAAGGCACAAGGAGGAAAAAAAACAGATTCCCAATTACAATATAAATTGTTTCAGAGAAATCCTGCACTGAACCCCAGATAAATGTCAAAGACATAAAGAGCATAAAAACCCAGTGCTGCAAGTTGCTGTTCATTTTCTTCAAAAAGTTATCCACTTACATCAGGCAGAAGAATCACACATAACCCAAAAACCAAAGGGAGGAGGGAAAAAATGGCAAATCTGGAATTATTCTGCCATTTCGCAATTCTTCAGTGTTTACTAACTCCATTCGATACATATAGGTACTTTCTTCTCCTTCACAAGAGAAATCTTAAAGACTTCCTTGGGTACATTTTGTTTACAGAATCGTAAAAATGGAAATTATGCCAAGATCATCTAGTCCAGCTTCCTTCCAGCACTGGAAAAATAATACACAGGTTGAGTCTCTCTTATCTGGAATTCTGAAATTCAAAATACTCCATAAACCAAAACATTTTTCATGGTTGGCTGAGATAGTGATGCCTTTGATTTCTAATGATTCAGTGTATACAAACTTTGTTTCATGCACAAAATTATTAAACATGCTGTACAAAATTACCTTCAGGCTACATGCAGAAGATGTACAGGGTGAATATCCCTTACTCGGAATTCCAGGATCATCCAAAATTGTCCACATGGGTGGCTGAGATAGTGACATACTTGCTTTCTGGTGGTTCGGTGTACATACATAAACTTTGATGCAGAAAATTACTAAAAATATGTACAGTATACAGTTATCTTCATGCTGTTTATAAAGTGTATATAAGAAATGAGTTTCATGTTTAGATTTGGGCCCTATCTCTGAGGTATCTCAGTATGTATATGCAAATGTTCCAGAATTTGGAAAAAATATGAAATCGAGAACACTTCTAGTCCCAAGCATTTCGTATAAGGGAAACTCAACTTGCATAGTCACAGTAGTTTCTGTTCGCCTTTTGCATGCTGGGAGAGCCCATTCTTTCATGTTTTTGTTCCTTTGTTCTGCTTTTCTGTGTTTGTGTCACGCGAGCAACTGGCCACACTTTTTCAAAGCTGCTAATTTGAAGAGATTATTTCCTGACTGGCAGATGGAAGCGACAGAACGCACTTCTGCAGTGTGTTTTTGCAATATGTTTCTCCTTCTCTGTGGAGATGTCAGAGATGTTCAGATGTCAGCAGTGCCCATGCAAAAAATAAAATACTGGAGGGGAAGCAAAACTGTTCCTGCTAGAACTACAAACTCTGCTATCTAAGACATCCGGCACTTACGAGGAAGGCTCTTGCCCATGTACTACCCTTAGATGGAGAGCCTTGACTGGAGAACATTGAGAAGTAGAGTTGTGCATGGTTCAGATCTTTTTTTAAAATATTGACTGCCGATGACATTTTGCTGTCTGGGGGATGAAGCAAGAGGGAGCTTCTTCCATGCACAAAAGCATGCAACAAAAGTTGCTGGCTTGCCCAGGGCTTCTGCTCAGACATCTCTGCTAACTAACAGAGGAGAGGAAGATGTTGCTGAAGGGGTAGAGGAAGGGTGCAGTCGTGCGGAAGCACTAGTTTGTGAGCCCACTCCAACCCACAGTTTCCCATTTGCTCTGCCCCCAGAAGGGAACCAGGAGTAAAGGATCTTCATAGCCAGGGAGTAGCTTTGTCCCCACTCTTCATCTACATACTCCTTTCCTGTATGTTGAAGGTAAAGGGGGAATATAGTTAGCCCTCCACATTCACTGGGGATAGGGTCTCAGAACCCCAGTGAAACTGGAAAAACTGCAAATAAAAAAACCACTATTTTTTTAAACTGGAAAGAACCCCTCTCTAGGAATCTCTGGCTCCTCCACTGCAACTCTTATGGCTCCCATCTATCAGAGGTTGATCATAAAATCGTGCTGGGGGGCCTACAAATGCTTAGAGACCTGTCTTCTCTAGGAATCTCTGGGTCTTCCACTGTAACTCAATAGTCAACTTTCAGCAGAGTCAGAAGAGCTAGAAATTATTCGAGAGAACGTATTGGTCAAATCTGTGAATAACCAAACCCTCAAAAGTCAAAGTCACAAATGTAGAGGGTCAACTGTACAGTGCAGTCAGCTAGTGCTTTTGAGAACTGGCTGAGTCCTGACTTTGGGACAACTGGATTCTGAGATACCAGCAGTATATGTATGCTGTCCTGGTCTTATTCCCCTTCACCTATCTTCCACCAGAAAGACAACAAATGAGCAAAACTAATGCTTTAGATGGGAAGCCAGTGACATGAAGGGGCATAGATAGCCACGTCCCTGACATCGCCCAGCCCATAGGTGGGAATTTAGCCCAACCACTCCACACTCATCCTTGCAGTAGAGGAACTGAAGCATGAAGCTGCTCCTCTATTCCACAAAACTGCTTCTATGACCCAATATGTAAAGCAATCTTGTAGCACCTTGGAGACTAACTGAAAGAAAGAGCTTGCCAGCATGAGCTTTCACAGATTTAGGTCTATTTCCTTCGCTGCATTTGAATGTAGGAAGTAGATTTAACTCTACGAAAACTCATATTTTCATAGAGTATCTCTTGCCAAACTCTTTCAGTTAGTCTCAAAGTTGCTAAAAGACCTCTTTACATACTGGTTTTACAGACTAGCATGGTTGTATCTTTGAATTCTACTTGTCTGACTCAAGTACCAGAAAGAGTATGTTATTTTGCTCAAAACCTTTGACAAAAGGAAGTTCTAATTAACTGAATGTCACTAAGACAAGAGTAGAGGCAGTGTTGTATAATGGTTTGAGCATGAGACTAGGACCTTGGAGAATGGAGTTTGATTCATTGCTCAGTCAGGAAGCCTGCTGGGTGACCTTGGGCAAGTCACGCACTCTCAGCCCAAGAAACCCCCTGTGATAAGTTCACCTTAGGGTCGCCATAACTTCGAAATGACATGAAGGAAAACAACAACAAGGCAGGATCACCACCACCACCACCACCACCATCATCATCATCATCATCATCGACATCTATACAGTGCCATTATCATATATGGCAGTTTACAAGTAAAAAAAGAGAACAAAATAGTTCCCTATCCCCAAAGCTTACAATCGAATTAAGACATGACATGAAATGAAAAGGGGATGGCTGCATGGGAGGGAATAATGTCCAACAGATACTGTCTCTTTGTCCTTCCTCTGCCAGGCAAAGTCAGTGGCTGTTGGGATGAAGGTAGGGTATTTCATTTGCTTCTGGACCTGGGCTGTGGAGCTGTGCCTGCCTCTTCTTCCTCCCTTTCAAGGCCAGGGCAATGGCATTTGTGATGAAGGGAGGGGCTCCCTTCTGCTTTTGGGCATAGGTACAGTGGAACTGTGCTTACCTCTTCTTCTCTCTGTCCCAGTACAGGAAGTGGGCTTTTTTCAAGACATAGACATTGTTATTATTTATACATGAACTTATTTATCCAGACAACCTGGTCTTCAGCTGATTTGGACAGGTGAGAGGAGCATGTGGCCCTCCAGAAATTGTTGGAACCCCAAAGCCCATGACTGTTCATAATTGACTATCCTAGTAACAATTGATGAAAATTATAGTCCAGTGATGACTAGAGGATCACATGTTTTCCACTCTTTTAAGTTTTTTTGCAACTAAAAAAGTAATACTTCACATGTGGATTGAGAACTGACAGAGAGTGCCAAGCTCTGCCCAGCAAAAGGAATTGTTTTCAGTGCCTATAAACATGGGGGCAAGAGGTAAGAAAATAAGATGGAACGGAAGTAACCATGAGACAGGCAATGGTGTCTGGAGCCCCATAGGTTTCTGTGTTTGAGGCTAGGTGATTGCAAGATTAAATTATTGTCTGGTATGCCCCCAGGAAATTATGAGACATTTTCAGCCATCTTCCCAAACTACCTCATGGATCACATCGCCCACCAGTTCAATCAATAAAACATTGAAATCCTTTTATTGTTGCTGTTGTTGGTAGTGTTAATGACACAAACCAAGGCTTTTAAAAGAAATGAGGGTAGTTTGGGGAAATACTAGATTGCAATGTATTACACAGTTCTGACATAATTTGATTTAAACGAAATCAGGAAGCGAAAGACTAATGTTAGTTCTGGAGAAGTGGCCAAACTTAGAAGGAACTTCAGGGAAATGAATTTAAATGTGTTTATGAAACACCTGGGTGATTTATTCTTGTGTTGGAAAAGTGTAGCAAAACACAACAGCTGATCAACATGTGATTTGTGGTCTAAAACTGTGAGAGAGGCAGACCTCTTGCATAAGAGATTTTGAAAAATGTTAACATGACGCAACTTAAGGAGTTTAGATACTAACCAAGAAACTGAAAGTTATCTCAGGTCTTTACTTTCATATCTGTCTGTCTTGAAGTTCTGTACTTAAAATGGAAAAAAATTCTATATCAGCCCTTAAATTATCTGGTTGGAATATAATGTGAGCAAATAAACAGGAGACTGAATTCAAAGACATAGGAGATTATTGCATTGTTTTTAAAGTGCCTTATCCCCAACAGAATAAAGGCATATTTAATTTTAAAACCGGGTGTTATCGCACTCACCTGTGGCTGGGCGAATGCAATCCATATGCAGCTCGAATCCCAGTTATGCTTATCCAGTAGCTTTTCAAAAATGGCAAAATCTCATTTTTTAAAAGCCACTGGATAAGTATGGCTGGGATCAAGGCTGCATACAAGTTGTAGCCTAGCCACCAGCAAGTGCGGTAACACCTGGTTTTAAAATTAAATGCACCTTTATTCTGTCGGGGATAAGGCACTTTAAAAGCAATGTGATGATCTCCATAGCCATGTTAGCTTGGAATATCAGTAAGCAAAGGGATCTTGTAACAGCTTTGGGACTAACTGTGCAAAAGAAGTTGTAGCATAAACTTTTGTAGACTTGAAGATTGTAAACCAGATGAGCAAAAAGGAAAAGATTCTTCATCTCTGTGAGGAAAGATCATTCTGTAGCATTGATGCAATTACCTATAAATGTCCAGGTGTAAAACAGGATTGCAAGTTCTCTATTTTTGGTGAGCTCAGCTATACACAAGATATAAGAGCTGTGTGCAAATTTCCAACACTGCTAGGAAAGGAAAATATGGCGGAGTGTGTGTGTGCGCACACACTGTGAGCAATTACTTGATTGTTGTTGTTAACTGTCATGAGGTCAACTTTGATTTATGGCAACCCTATGAATGAGAGATCTTAAAGTCATCCTGTCATCAAAAGCCATACTCAGGTCTTGCAAACTCAGGGCCATAGTTTCCTTGATTGAGTCTATCCATCTGCAGTACCGTCTTCCTCTTTTCCTACTGCCTTCTATGTTATTAATTGTCTTTTCTAGTGAGTCATGTCTTCTCATGATATGACTAAAGTACAATAGCCTCATTTTAGTCATCTTGGCATCTGGGGAATTCAGGTTCAATTTGTTCTAGGATCCATTTATTTGTCTCTTTAGCTGTTATTGTGTCTGTAGAACTCTTGTCCAGCATCACATTTCAAATGAATTGATTTTCTTCCCATCAGTATTCTTCACTGTCCAGTTTTCACAGTCATACATAGAAATGTGAAATACGGACAAGCCTAAATTTAGTATTCAGTGATATATCTTGGCACTTCAAGATCTTGTCTAGTTCTTTGTTAACTATCCTTCCAAGTCCTAGTCTTCTTCTGATTTGTTGACTGCAGTCTCTGTTTTGATTAATGACTGAGCCAAGGTATGCAAAATCTTTCACTATTTCAATATCTGCATCGTCTACTTTAAAGTTATGTAAATCATATCTGGCCATTATTTTTATTCTTTTTAATGTTCAGATGTAAAACTGCCTTTGCAGTCTCTTCCTTGACTTTTTTTTAGTAATTGTTCCAAGTCTTTGCTATTTTCTACTACTACTACTACTATTACTACTACTACAGTATAGTGTCATCTACATATCTTTTTTATTTTTCTTTAAATTGTTTTTAAACCATTGCAAGCCATCTTGAATGTCATTTTGGGAGAAAGGCAGGATATAAATCCCATAAATAAATCCCATAAATAAATAAATAAATAAATAAATAAATTCACCTGTTCCTTCATTCACATAGGAGATGAGTTGCTATATGCTCACCTCAGACACACTATATGAATACAGTTTCTGATGGAAGCCAAGTTGAGCTACAGGTATCAAAAAAGAGTGCAAATAGCTTAAAGAGCAGACAAACAAGCAAACGGGCAAAAATAATTTGAGTCTGTCACGAATGTGGTGAAAAGGTGATCTGCCAAGGTTGAAACATCAGCCCATGTCTATTTAGGTGCAAAGGAGCTGTCACCATAAAATAACTTGAACGGGAAACTGGTATCGTGACCAAGACATCACACATCTATGTGGCTTCCCTTGGGTTTCCTGTTGTTCATGTCATATGCTTTACAGAATAAGTGTGAGTCATGACAACTATGAACTTAACCAACCCCCCCCCCCCCCAAAAAAAAGAGCAGTTTCAGGGTTGTGGTTATTATGAACTCAATTCTCTTAACTCTCATTGGATCATTGACGATATCCTGTTCTTGTCATTACAGGCTTTCATGGGGAAAATGAAACTGGGTTTCTGAAAACTGATATCTTTGATGCAATTGCCATGATCTATTTGCAGTATTTGTTTACAGAGGCTCATGAATTGTAGTCTGGGCCTGTAAGTAAATTCTAGGGCAAGAATTTTCAATCTACCGGTACTTAAAATTCATCCTGTCCACCACTACTATAAAAGACATAATAATCATACAAAGTGTATCCCTCTGACTTTAATATGAAATAACAGCATTCAGTCTAACAATCATTTTATCTTTTCATTTCTCATTGGACTGATGCATAATAACAGTGAGCTGATAATGTTATGAGAAGACGTAGGGTTATCATATGGTGTGGTGTGGTGTACCTTCAAATTGTTTCTGATTTCTGGTGACCATAAGGCAACCCTATCATGGTGTTTTCTTGGCAAGATATCTTCAGAAGACATTTGTCATCTTCTGAGGCGGAAGGAATGTGACTTGCCCAAAGTCACCCAGTGGGTTTCATAGCCAAGCTGGGATTTGAACCCTGTTTTCTAGAATTATAGTCCAACACTCAAGCCACAACTCCATGGGTTATCATATGTCCTCCTTTTCCCAGACATGTCCTCTTTCTCAGGGCTAAAATTTCTGTCCGGGCAGCTTATTAAAATTTCAGTTGCTCATTAACCTCCTGCCTGCTGGTGCCAGCTCCTCATTGTATTTCCCCAGATCCATCAAAAAGATCCCCCAGGAAAAGGGACGAAGACTGCTGCACCAGTAGGAGAGAGTCAAAAAAGAATCATAAAAGTCTCCCTTTTGCCAAGCTAGAAAAATCCATTTGGCAAAAATGATGCTTTTACCATGTTCTCCCACACTTTTACAACCTGAAGAAAATGTACATCATGTGGAGGGAGAAAAAGAAACACACATCTTTTTGTTTGCCTGCTGGGTTTGTTTAATAATGCGATAAAGCTCAAAGAGAGGAGCAAAGATGCCAAAGCTGTCTCCAGAGGTAGGCACACGTGCCCTCTTGCTCTCCTGTCTACACACAAACACACACACACACGTTGGCATTGCTAGATTGGTGTCACTGCTTCTGATGGTGACACCTAGTACATTCCATACCACCTGCACCATATTAGTGCTGCCACTGAGAGAGTGGAGCCAAAGCAGCCCTCTGGTTTTCCAGGGAGTTGGTGGTGATGGAGAAACTGAGACAGATACTAGAGCAAGGGATGCTCCTGGAATTCTCCTCCTCCTCCTCCTCATTGTCATTTTTGATCAAATATGATTTGTTTACACCACTTTCTTCCAACTTGGCATCCTCCAGGTGTGTTGGACAGGTGTGTTCATTTCACAAAACCCAATGCAATCCTTAACCCCCCCCCCCCCCCCCCCCCCCCCCCAATGTTCTCTCTGTTTATAGTATCTACATGCAAAGATGTTGCCTTATAATGTGATTTGAAGGCCTTATGTTATTGCAA
>NC_056523.1:18272092-18319116 GCF_019175285.1 Sceloporus undulatus | reverse complement strand
AATGGTCTGAAAAATGAAATTGTTTTGTTTTACAGTAGATGGTTGATGAGGTTCCAGGTGTCTATGAATGGGTATCCACAGCCAAAAGGGGGGCAGGATGTTGAGAGTGGTGGAATATTGTCAAGCTTGCTGAGTACTGTATTTCACCACCTCTGTGAGATTTGTGGGCTCTTTCATATGCTCATCTGTTGAGTAATGTGGTTTTGTTTTTTTCCTGTGATGTGATGTGCCTGTCATGGTCTATTTTTATGCACTTATATGACAAAGCTCAGATCCATCCCTCTTGAGTTAGCGGGCTGGTTGGACTGTATCTCAGATCAGTAGGAGGTTTTTTCTCAGAGAGGCCAGCTAATGTTGTGTGTGGATTTCAGAACAGTTGCCGAGTAGAATCTTGAGAGTGAGGAAAAGATTTATGGACATTCATCTGAGTTGCTGATTTAAGTAACAGAGATATTGAATTATTCCATCAGTGTATTGCATCCTGAGCAGGGTCTGGAGTAGAGCAGCTCTCCACCAAATCTCTTGACAAGGAAGACAAAAAGCAGGTGGGTGGAACATTATTTCACTGGATTCTTACTTCCGTCCGTTCTACTTCTTCATTTCTCGGAGAACATTTTTAATACCCTGTAATGCAACAAAACAATCTTCCTAGCTAGAAAGAAGAAACTAAAGAAGATTGTAATCTGGAAGGTATTTTTCCCCTTACAGTTAATTACCATTTTTTAAAGCTTATCTTTTTAGGTGGTGAGACTTGTAATCTACGAGATCTGGTGGGAACTGGTATGAGGAAGGAAAGTTTATATGTTCTTGTGGATGTTGCAAACTGGTAGCCATTTCCTGTCATTCATTTTGATATCACTACATTCCTGGTGTCTCCACATTATTTTCAGGAGAGAGGTGCATTCAGTGAGGGAGATTTAGGCAGCTGCATAATCAGTTAAAATAAATGGTCCTTAAAAGTGGTTAACTTTGATTGAATTGAATTTCATCAAGTTCCCAAAGAAAGACTGTAATGGAAAGTCACATAGAATAAGTTTATAAACTGTTGGAAGTTGAGAAGGAAGGATGAATGAGGAGTAGCTGTTTGAAGGTATATTACTTTGAAGGTTAATTTTGTAATTAATGATACTAATTAAGATATGATATTTGATGTATGATATATGAAATGTGATATGAAAGTTTTGTTTTAAACAATAAACTTTTATAAAAATTTTAAAAAAGAATTTAATCTTCACAATATTTCATTTTATTCCATCGTTCTGACTCTGTTGTCAGAGTATCCTTTCATTTCAATAATTTGGTGGGATTGTTTTTACTACTGTAGAACCCTTTTTAAATCACCCTTTCCTACAGAGATTTATCATTGATAGCAAGTGAACAGATCTGTTGGTTTTTAAAAAGCCTTTATAGAATTATGAATGTACTATTTTCTCCATGAAGTTGCAATATTACGGATGCAGGAAAACACTCCTGACAGATTGCCATCCAGCCTCTTTTTTAAAACCTCCAAAGAAGGAGATTTCACCACCATCTAAGGCAGCCTATTCCACTGTCAAAGCTCTTCCTAATGTTTAGGTGGAATCTCTTTTCCTGTAGTTTGAATTTCCCCATCCTACACCAAATTATGCTTCTGAAATTATTAAAACAAGGGGGAACCAGGCATGTGCTTCTGGCCTGGAAAAGAACAGAGTCAGATCTGGTCCTGAGCTTAGAAATCTGAGCAGTTTGCATGAGTCTTCAGGTTCTAAGCTGCCACAATTCTGCCTGCCTTTCTCTATAGCAGCTAGCTAGTGAGTCCTAACTGATTGTTAACTTCAGTGGCTTATACTGTATATCAGCTCTTTAAAAACAGTGTACTACTGTATTTCCAAAATATAATATGACCAGAGCTTTTTGCACTTCAAAATTCCCCAGTCAGTACAGCCATAAATCAACTTTCCCAGCCTCTGGAGACATACCCTTCCAACTGTCCTGATTTGGCAAGGACAGTCCTGATTGATTCTCTGTTAATGTTGTAAAAGTCTGGCAAATTTGTTCAGAAAGACCACAAGGGAATAAAGTAGTTAGTGGTGCTATCTTTTTAGTGGATAGTAGTGTAGGAAGTCCAAGTTCAAATCTCTGTACACAGTCATGCAATCAACTGAAGGACTTCAGGCTCAAAGATAGTAAGAACTCCAAGATTTTCTAGTTCTCTCTCTCTCTCTCTCTCTCTCTCTCTCTCTCTTTTGCATTTCAGCCTTTTTGCAGTTCAGCATTTTATGGATATAGTTCAGTTAACAAAGCAGACATGTTCTAGGGCATGACTTCTTTAACAGAAAAATTGGTACTGGAGGCAGAAAAAAATAGGAAGAATGGGAATAGGTTTTTAATTACATGATTAAAAAAAAAAGAGCAGGTCAACATGTTTCAGAAACTAACAATAAGCATATATGAAAGGGAATAGTCATGTTAGGTAAATCTTGTATCAGTAAATAAAAAACATTTTGAACCTAGAGACCCCTTGAAACCTTCTTCCAAATTGCAATGATGGATGCTATTTTTTCTTTCTTTCACCAGTCTCTATTTTTCTTATGATTTCCATTTTGGTGACCAGACTTATAGATCTATGCCAATGGTTCTCAAACAATGGGGTGGACTGCCCAGGGAGGGGAGTTGCTCAAAGTTGCCCCCGTACAAGTCTTGGAAGCCCTGATACCTCCTCCTTTTCTCATTTTTTAATGTGTAAAATTTACACATGTTGAGTTAAAAATTGAATTTATTTAAATAAATGTGTTCTATTTTGAACATTATTTCCTTATAAAATGTTACAATATGAATAGGCATGAATGTTCAAATGAAAATACGCACACTAAACAAACAAAATATTTTCATTCATGTACTACATCAAGGAGAGGTGACATCCACATGTAGATGTAAAGGGGGTCACAAGAGTAAAAAAGTTCAAGAACTTTTTAAAATCATACTGGATGTTGCTAGTCAGGCAGACTTGTCAGCTTTCCCCCTTTTTCTTTGCTTGTTTAGTAAAGGATGTTTAGTAAAGGATTTTGGAGGCAGCTGCTGTTTGTCTTGCTTGTTGTAGGCAGACATGCACAGCTACAGTAGGCTCAATTAGAGTACACCCCATAGTTGGACTGCAGCTCCCAGCATGCTTCTCCATTGGTTATGCTGCCTAAGGCTGTTGGGAATTGCAGTCCAGCAACCTCTAGACTAGAAGATCATACTTTGCCCATACCCGAGCCACTCCAACCATGCATAGATAGAGTAGGATCAGTTAGAATAAAATCCATTATTTCCAACTCTAGTTTTTTACCTTGTTTACTGCAGACATGCTGTGGCACCGAAAGTCTGTGTTTCTCCATCACTTCTCCATGCTGTGCTGGTAAAACAAAACTTCCAGCTAAATGGAGAATGAGGAGGAAAAGGGCAGTTGGGGTTGTATGAACACTTTGTAAAAAGAGGCTTCTTTGTCAGAGGCTTTGTTAATTGAAGCATGGCTGTATTTACAAGATTCTCTTTCATGGACCAATTGTTCCAGGTTCTCTGATGGATTCTGTGCTACAGGAGAGCCTGGCCACGCTGCTCAGCAGGAGAAGTGTTTGCATCTTTTGTGTCATCTGGCTAGCTACCCAACTGGCATTCTTAAATGCCTGCGAATATCAGCCAGCAAGTGAGTATGAAATTACATTTATGCATCAAATCAAATCAAATCAAATGGTTCCAGTACAACTGTAGTTCTTTCCCCATCAAGGGAGAGATGTGTGTATTTTACCATGTGCATGGCTGTTGGGTTTACAGATGTACTCCTGGCTGTGAATACACAAAAGAGGACATTCAAATTAGGTTAGAGGGTCATCAGAGAAAGCTAGGAGGTGTGGCTTTGGCTCTGTTGCATCCAAAACCTGTCTGTTCCTCTAAAATCCTATAAGACTGATATCTTGATTCACTATCCTGAATACAACAAAGTTACTTCCCTCTATTGGAAAGTAACTTCCCAAAGACCATCCAGAGAAAAAAAAAGAAAAGCTCTGCCACTATCACCAGCATAACTGGCAGGGTATTCAAAGTGTCATATGATCCACCACTTTTGACCTCTTTTTAATTATCCACCTTCTGCACTGAAGTTTATTGATAATCTTCCTCCGCTTTCCAGGATGCTGTCCACAGTAACCCTTTTACTCTACTCAGGGGTAGGAGGCATGTGGTCCCCTAAATAGTGTTGGACTAGAGTTCTCAGCAGCCTTGACCACTCGGTGGTGAGAAATGCTGGAAGCTGCAGGTCCAACAACATTTGAAGGACCACATGTTTCTACTCCTGTTTTACACAGGGCCATTAAATTCTTACAAATAAGAATAGTCCACAGGAATTATCAATGGTAGCAAGCTATCAAGCTTCCTGTGCAAATTATGCATACCTTCTGTTGCAGAGGTGGGAATTTCTTGACCCACTAGAGATTTTGGATTGTTGCTCCCATCATCTCTTGCCATTGCTCATGTTTTCTGAAAATTCTGAGATATGAAAACAATAGCAACAGTTCCCTTTCTCTGTTCTGTTGTCTAAGCAGCTTTGCTTGCCAGCTACGGTTGCATGAAACAAACCCTTCTGTTGTTTTTTGTGGGGTTTGGTGGGGCTCATAGCCTGAAAAACTCACAAAAAACTATGGATGTCTTCCTTGAAAGCCTTGGACTTCACATAACCCTTCTGTTGTTTCTATCCCTGGCAGGTAATGAGAGATGCACTAACTACACAAAGGATGTGCCAGAAGGAGGCTCCTTAGAAGTGCCTCTTGGCACCCTTAAACACATCAGTGATTTCTGCATTTGGAATATATCATCCTCACGTTGGGACAGTGCATGCCAATTTGTTAGTGGAAACTGCCAGCCTCTCCTTACAAACTTCAACAAGAGCATCTCTGTCCTAGGGAAAACCTTTGTTATGCAGAATGTGGGCAGCGGCCGCTACAGAATTCTGGACCTGTCTAGAAATTGCTTGGAAATAAATGTCTTCATGTCAGGTAAGCTTCTACATGCGGAGAGGTCGGTGTTTTGTCCCAAGAGCAATACTATGGACTTTGGGTGTAGTAAGGCCTCTGGCTCTCAGGATCACAGCCAGAACAAAAGACTTGTCCACAAATTTCTAAAGTTTCAAAAGCTTTATTGGTTATAAACACTAATAACATGAAACTGATTTCTTCTTTCTCAATAGTCCTTCCTAAATACCTTGCTCTCTCTTTTTGGTGGATTCTATCTTTCTTCTTCTTTTGTGGACTTATCTTTTTGTCAAAGGAAAATACTCTCTCCAGGTCTGACTTGGCTGAAATCTTACTACACACTGAAACTAACTAGAGGGAGACAGCGTAAGACCCTGGGATTTCCCACAATCCTTGCCTTTCTTAAAGCTATAGATCTGTATTTCCCTCTTAAACTAATACATAGAAAACCTAATATAATCTTAACTAAATATATGTCTCAAGAGCATCAAAGATACTCTGGAGGCATGACAGTCAGGTTGTGCAGTTGTGATTGTTCCAATACAGCAAACTGGCGGACACCTTGTTATTGCACTCCAGCTCTCATCAGCTGCAATCAATATAGCCAACAGTCAAGGATGATGATGGATTGTAGTCCAAAGACATCTGGAAAGCCAGATGTTTCCCACCCATACTATAGAGCAATGGCGAGAAGATTGTAGGTTTGAAGGAACTACTTTGTTCCTTCACTAGAATCCCAAAGTCAACCAAATGGAGTCAAAGAGAAAGCAATGATCCAAAAGGACATACATACACAATAAATAAATCAGTTGTCCTGCCAGTTAGGGCCCATTAACAGTACTACTATAGCACTATTATTTCATTTATTCCATCATTATTCCAATATTCT
This sequence comes from Sceloporus undulatus, assembly GCF_019175285.1. Classification (NCBI taxonomy): domain Eukaryota; kingdom Metazoa; phylum Chordata; class Lepidosauria; order Squamata; family Phrynosomatidae; genus Sceloporus; species Sceloporus undulatus. The sequence continues at coordinate 18,313,239 of NC_056523.1, read as the reverse complement.
ACTATTATTCCATCCATGTTCTGTCCTATGGAATCTTGGGGTTTGTAGTTTATGGAGAGACTGCAGCTCTCTGGCGCAGATTTCTAAGTCCCTCAACCCAAACTGCAAATCCCAAGAATCCATAGAACTGGAACATGGCAGTTAAAGTGGACTAACAGCACTATAATTTCTGGATTGTGCATGGGGCTCTACCCTCAAAGGGCCCCCTACTGAATTCCTTTTATGTCTTTTTGTACTCTAACCCAGTAAGTGGCATGTAGTTCTGTGTCCTCACTCTTAGCTTGTTTCACTTGGAGTGTTCCCAGGCTAGCTTCTAGGGCTACCAGTCAAAAGATATTGTCCAGTATTCTATCTTTTCCTCTTTAATGGATGTGTGTAATGAAAAGACAAAGAAGCATTGGGAAAACACATGAGAGTAACAAGTAAAAGACAAACTCTGATACACTACATCAGCTTCTTAGCTCTGAATATATAACTGCAGTCTAATCTGCACTGCGGGAGTTTGGCACAATTTTAATGGCCATGGCTCGGTGCTGTGGAATCCTGGGATTTGTAATTTGTTGTTACATCAGAGCTCTCTGACCAAGAAGGCTAAATATCTCATAAGACTACAAATCATAGAATTCCATAGCATTAAGTCATGGCAGTTAAAGTGGTTTCAAACCTCACTCCCAGACCAACCTAAGAACCAGCAGTCAGGAGATTTTCAGACCAGCATTTAAGTGCTGGTAAAACACAGCTAAAATGCAGCTAAAATGTTTAGGAAGCATGCATGTGTGAAAGCCTGGTGTGCTTCCTAAACATCAGGAAATCATCAGTTCCCCTCCAGCATCCCTGAATCATTCAGGGAGAGGAAATTTTCAATTCAGAGGAAAGTTTCCATTTAAACATCATTCTCTTTCACCCTGATCAGAAGCTGAACAGATCCCCTTTACCCAATCCAGATGCTGGCTCTTAAGGTGGGCTGGGGTGACATTTACATCATTTTACAGTGGGGTGTTTATCACATGGGACGGATCCTGTGCAGAAACTGAATTTAAACTAGAAAAAAAAACCACAAAAGCAGATAGATTTTCAAATGACGTCAGGAGTTAACCTGAACAAAAAGTGGACAGAACCTGCAAAAGTGGGTAGATTTTCAGATGATGTTTGTGTGAAGGAGAAATACCACAACATAAACCTAAATGGAAAGTCGCCCAAACGCACTCCTTTTTACTTTTGGGAACTTAAACAAACACGTCTGAAAAACAACCCACTATTGGGGAGGGTCCAGACTTAAAAACCTGTTTTCGCATGGGAGTTAAGCAATTTGCCACCATGTGACAAACTCCTATTACTATGTATTTCTATGTACTGATTACAGAGAAGGTACAACTCGTTACCCCTAAATTACAAATCTGTATTTGCAAGTCACACACTCTCAGCCTTGGGGGAAGGAAATGGTAAATCTCCTCTGAACAAATCTTGCCAAGAAAACGCCTTAGGGTCACCATAAGTTGGAAACAATTTGATGGCACACAACAGTTATTCCATAAATGAATGCCAGCCAATGTCAACTGCCATGATGTCATTCCACAAATGAGATTGAATGGTTGCTTGATAAAAAAAAATCTCACATTGAAAGCACCCCAAACACCATATTTCACTGTGATTTAAACTTAAATTTAAATGTAAAAAACTCAAAAGGCACTGGGTAGTACACAGGGCAAGAAGGTGGGTTTAAGGAGGAGTGTGGAAGAGAGTGAAAGAATACCCCTAGTCATACTATTCAGGAAACATGTGATAGTGAGTGCTACTAAACTGGTACATTCCTCTCCATCATTTTGGATCTTTTCCTCCCTCTTTTCAGATGCCAAGCATAATATGGTACTTAATGTGGGCAGCCCTGTTTGGGTCATCATTCTTGTCATTGTCATCATCATCGTTGTTGTCGTCATAGCCATTGTGCTCTCCATCAGATATGACTGGATTAGTAAGTAACTTGGCTGCATGGGAGCATGTGTGTGTGTGTGTGTGTGTGTGTGTGTCCATGTGATTCTCTGGCAGACTTTAACTGAGAATCCTGTGGCACCATGGCAACTGTGATTTTTAATATCTTGTTGTAGAACTGTGTATGTGGACCAGGTGGTAATCCAGTCCACTCTGGCCTGGTACAGACTGCGAATTTGCGGCGGCCTGGGGCCAATTCGAGGGTTCCTGAGCACACAGCATCCACATGCTCTGGAACCCTAGCATGTATGGACGATGCCATTTTTAGGCTGCACCATACATATGGGGCGCACGTGCATGATGCAAGCATGGCACCACATCCGCATCTCTGGGCGCTGCACTTGCATCATGGCACTCTAATGGCACACTAACTTGTGTCATAGCGCACATGACGTACTGATGATGCACTGATGATGGTGTCCCACGCCCCAAAAAGAACTTGGTCTTTCAGGGTTATTTTTGGTCCAGAGGTTTGACTGCTACAGTGTACCTCCAGAGGAAAACTGAGTTTCTCCAGCCTGCCTCTTTGAGGCGATCTGGAGAGCCCGTATATGTTCTTAAGTGAAGGACTGAAGATACATTAGGGGCAGAAAAATTTCAATTTGTCCCAGAGCTTCAACTCCATCCACTCAGATCCACTATGTCTCCTGCTTGCCTCTGTTGCAGTTTCATCTAAGCTTTGTAGCATTAAGAATGACAGAAAAAGAAAGAAAAAAAGTGGGGGTATGTGTATGTAGGAGTGGAGGATGCAGCCATAAAAGAACCTGAGAAGCATTTCACAGAAAGGGATTGATGCAATAATAGAATAACTGAATTGGAAGGTGAGCTTAAAGCTCATTTAGAGGTTCAACAAACTGCCCCTAAGAGGTGGCTCAACTGCCCCTGGAAGCACTGGGTTGTAGACATGCCAACCATACACCACACCCCCAGCCCAGTGGCTTCTTTTTGCACCATGGAAAGGATGCACTAGCTGGCACCACCACACCAACATTTCTCCGCTTCTTCAGTGCCACGCGTATAGATGCTGCAACAAAAATGCAGCATGATACCACCCACCATGTGGTTGCTTGGGCGGCATCACACCAGTGTTGGGGATGGAGTTGGGGAGTGCGGCATGCGGTCACCATGCCTCCACTCTGTCCCAATGCTGCCATTTATTGCTGGTCTGTTCAGGCCCTAGTCCAGTAACACCAGTGGAGGAAACCCTGATAGGGATCTGTGTCCCCTTCCTGGTGGTGGCAGTAACAGTCCATCTCCACCAGTGACCATTGGTGTGAAGGGGGCTCCTTCCAGGTCTGGCACGTCTGCTGCCCTGGAGGGAAAGTGAGTTGGCTCCTCCAACAGCTCATCCAATTTGCCAGACCTGGAGAAGGTTGGCCAACAGCAGCAGCTCAGCCCATGGCATGCGCCCATGGGTGCCCTTGGGGGTGCGCTGCTATTCAAACCATTATGGCTTGAATATCAGCAAATTTCTGTTTTCATGGGGGGATTCGCAACAGATCCCCCGCAAAAATGGAAGGGCAATGGTATTTTATTTTATTTATTTAGAATATATCTTGCTCTTCAGCCACAAAGACTCTTAGTGGTTTACAAATTGTTAATTTGATAGTTTCCTTCCCACAGGCTGACACAAAAAGAGAAAGGAATGACAGTGGGGAAGAGAATTAATGGGCTTGACAGTCCACCTGGTTTAGCGCCAGATCGGGGCCATGGCAACTACACGCTGTAGCCCCAATCTCTCCTTTCTGCAGCACAAAAAGGAGCCGCAAAAAACAGCTCCTTTTTGCACCCTGGAAAGGGCGAGCTGGCCAGCCTCATGGATTTTTCTGCTCCTTTTTTTTAGCTGTATCATGTAGAGGCAGCGCCAAAGGAGTACTGTGATGCCATGCGCCATGTGGAGCAGTGCACAGGGTCACACCAGCCGGGATGAAGTTAGGGTGTAGTCATGTGGACACCACGCCTCAACCCGAAGCCAGCCTTAATGGCTGGCCTGTTGAGCCCTCAAGTCCAGCAGATGCTGCTGGTTCTTCTCTTCCTCTAAGATCAGAGTGGTGGCAGTTAATCATAGAATCATAGAGTTGGAAGAGACCACAAGGGCACCAGTCCAACCCCATTCTGCCATGCAGGAACTTTCAATCAAAGCATCCCCGACAGATGGCCATCCAGCCTCTGTTTAAGACTCCAAAGAAGGAGACTCCACAACCTCCGAGGAAGGAGTTTGTTCCACTGTCGAACAGCCCTTACTGTCAGGAAGTTTCCTCCTAATTTGAGGTGGGAATCTCTTTTCCTGGTAGCTTGCATCCATTGCTCTGGGTCTAGTCTCTGGAGCAGCAGATAACAAGTCAGCTCCCTCCTCAATAGACACCCTTCAAGTATTTAAACAGGACTATCGTATCACCTCTTAACATTCTTTTCTCCAGGCTAAATAGCATCAGCTCCCTAAGGAAGGGCCTTTCATAGGCCTCTAGAACTAGGCAAGGTGGAGCTGTGCCTCCCTCTTTTTTCTTCTCTTCTCCACTAGTGTGCATTGCTTTATGAGAAATAACTTCACTCCTTTTAACTATAACTGTAATTTTAAGGTACTTTTATAGTTCTGGGAGTATGGTCTCACAAATGGCAGAAGATCAGGTGGTTGATTTCCGCTTGTGCTATCTTGTAAATTTTGAGGCAACAAAATGGCTGTCAGAAGAATGCATTCTGTGCCATGTCTCAGTTGCTTGTATGTTCACTGTTTTAAATAATTACAAGTTACTGTTTCTAGATACTTTTAAGAAATGAAAATAAAATTATCTCTTCAAAGTTGTAATTCTAATAGTAATAACTAGGATTGGGGGGGGGCTTAGAATGAAAATTTATTATTTTAAAAGTTTGCAATGCTCTCTGATTTTGCCTCTGCAGACAGATGTAGGCAGAACACCTGCTGTATGTCAAAGTAAGTTAATATTACATTTTTAAAAAATGCTTCTATAGCATGGAAAGTGAGGGATTGCATGGTGTGGGTGGCAAAGTCTTCTGGATTCTCGCTATTTATGTAACGTGTAATTCCCCCTTCTAACTTGAATGCACATCAAAAATGAATCTGTTTCAGGATGACACAACTGCACCCTCTTTCAAGGCCATTGGTTAGGTTATTACACAAGTGTGACAAATTATGAAAACAAGAATTTCATAATAAGATTGCAAAGCCACTATTTTCCCATTCCTTGAGATTTCAGGGTCAAAACCTGAACCAAAGAGCAGACCTTGTGATGTCACAATGGGCAAACCTTGTGTAAGTATTACAAAATTAGCATATATACACAAACATGTGAAAGAGTGGAGAGTCAGAAATGACTTGGAAGAACACAAACAACATCAGTGATATACTGCTAAAGGGCACAATCCTATAATCAGACCTGGGAATCCATACAGTTTTCCAGATGTTGGTGATCTGCATCCCCAGCATTCATCAATTTTGGCTATGTGAGCTTGGAGATGCAGTCCAGCATCATGTTGGGTCCACGTGATTACCACCCCTGCTAATATTTTATGCAAGTAACTCATTTCAGAGTAATTTCTTAAGAATTGTCACCTGAAATTGGCTTAGAAACTGTGTTGTAAACTAGTACAGTCAGTCCCTGTATCCATGATCCTTTCCACGGATTCCATGTCCATGCTTGAAAATTCAAAAATATAGAATTCCAAAAAGCAAACCTGATTTTTATTTATTATAAGGGACATGAGTGTACTATGCCAGTATTAAACAGGACATGAGCACCCACAGATTGGGTATCCTGGGCGGCCCTGGAGCCAACCCCAGCAGATACCAAAGATCCACTGTATTGTATCTATTTATGTTACATTCAGTTACTGATTAAGAATAATCCTGAAGAGAAATGTCTGAATTCCAACTGTGTAAGAGCAAACCTTGTTCATAATTTCACTACAGATGTGAAATGACAAACAAAAGAATTTAGGCATAAGCTCTCCTGAAACAATATCTTGATGACCAGAGACCCAGAGGACCAGCTGTTGCTTTTATAAAATTTAATATATCTTAATACTAGCCTTCATGAAATAGTTTTTATAACTCTTTATATAGCTCTGAGGAAAACTTACTCCCATTTAAAAGAACAAATATATTTCCTGCATAAACCAGAGCATTCATCAAACAACGACAGCCATTTTTGTGTGCAAATTCATTAACTTAATTCCCCCTAGTGGAACCCACCACTTCATGATTTAAACACCTATTAGGGGTTATCACTTCCCAAAGGATCCCATTTAGACACAGTATGGTTAGAATATGAGTGAGATCAGATTTCTAGTCCCTAGTGAAATTCAGAGAGTAACTGTTGGCCATTCATTCACACTCCATGTGGCTTACATTACATGGTTGTTGTGAGGATAAAGCATATAGGAGAGCCATGTATGCGCCACAACTCATTAGAGGAATTATAAAGGTAAAAGATAAAGGTAGTCCTTTGACATGTTTAGTTGTAACTGACTGTAGGGAGTGATGCTCATCTCCATTGCTAAGCCAAAGAGCCAGCATTGTCCGAGGATTATTCCGGTAGTCATGTGGCCAGCATGACTGCACCAAATGCTGTTACTTCTCACCGATCTGGTACCTATTTATTTACTTGCAATTGCATGCTTTGAACTGCTAGGTTATCAGAAGCTGGATTAGTGACAGGAGCTCATCCCATCCTGCGACACTTGGGCCTTGAACTGCCAACCTTCCAATCTTCAGATTGTCAGAATTGGCGACTTAACCACTAACCACCCCTTATGATAGGATTTTAAAAATGAATTTTTAAACTACTCATCTCTGTAAATACTCTTAAAAGTTCACAAATACAAGCACCTTCATACTGAGTCACTGAGTCGGCATTGGTGGGAAGCAGTGCAATAATGGAATCCAGGCTTTAAGGTTACTTCACACAAAATTTCAACTTTCTTCTCCTCCAGCACCACTGAGAATGACATTGATCTTACTACCCAGGGAAGCGCAGCAGTTTCCTGAGATGTCAGCCGCATCCTGAGACCTGGCATCCCAGAATGACAGGTGTTGTGATTGTGTGGTTTATGTGTAATGTCTGTCTAGTATAATTTTGCACTGAACATGACTTACTGTAATGGGTTAAATTGAAGCTGAATCTCAAGAAGATTAAGGCTTTGTGAATAGTGGGTATGGAGTCAGGAGTTGGGTAAGCTTCCTTCCCTGAATGAAGTTCACCTCTTGAAGGAACAGATAAATGGCTTGGGATTACTCTTAGATCCATCTGTCATTGGACACCTAGATGGACTAGCCTGTAGAGCTTTGGGTCAGTTTGAACTGACACCAGGTATGGCTTTTCCTGGGCAGAGATAATCTAGCCGCAGTAACCCATGCACTTGGAACTTCCCAGTTAGATTTCTGCAATGCACTCTATGGGGGTCCTCTTAAAGACGACTCAGAAACTGCAGGTAGTGAAAAATGCAGCCAAAAGACTGCTGACCAGAACATTATACAAAACCCATATAACACCAGTTTGAAAGGAACTGCACTGGCTGCGAGTACACTTCTGTGTACTCAAGATGTTGGTAATGACATTTAAAGAGCTACAGGGCTTGGGCCCTGATACTTGAAGTAACACCTCTCCTGTCATTCGGTGCCAAAAGAAAATGGGTTGTCACCAAAGATTTTGGGGCTAATTAGCTTTACAAAAACCTTCACACATAAATGGTTTTCAGTTATTCTAAACTATTTTGACACGTTTTAATCTGTCTTTAAAACTGTTAAATAGGGAGTTTTATCAGATGGTGACTTTTTGGCAATTTTTCCTGCCTATCACGCAAGGTTAGCGTCATGAACGTTGCGCAATAACGTGAAAGTGCGATGTTCTTCCAGACACCATTCATTTCTATGAGAGCCCGTTGCGCAACACTCCCATAGTTTTAGTGTCATTCCTCCCCTTTTGTGGGCACTACGGGGAAAGGGAAGTCAGGCCTTTGTCTCCCGTTATCCTTGCGAATGTGTTGCGAAATGGTTTGGTGTGTAGGCGCAACGCAATGCAAAAGTTACTATTGCAAAGTTCCCATGATGCTGGAGCTGGCTTTTTCACCTCATTCCCTTCCGGTGGCCTTCCTTTTTCAGGACAACCCCAGGGGAGGGGGGGAGGGGGTTGCTCTGCCCTGCGTGAACACCTAGGAGGCTAGAAATTGAAGGGTCCCCTAAGGGTAATCCATTCCAGCCCATTCCTCTGCCCTGCATGAACACCTAGGAGGCTAGAAATTTAAGGTCCCCTAAAGGTCCATCCATTCAAGCCCCATTCCTCTGCACTCATTTGTGTGTGTGTGTGGGTATAAAATGTGTGTTCTGTGGTGATATGTGCAAAGATATATATGGTGTTTGTGGTGTGTGTTTTTGCTTTGATGTGTGAAATAGGACGTGAGAAATCAAGGGGACCCTAAAGGGGCATCCAGTCCACCCCCTTCTTATGTCCCAGAGGAAATAAATGTGAATATAAAGACGTGTGTGTGTTTATCAGCTGTTGTGGATACTGGTGAATATGCAGAGATATTTATTGGTAGTGTTCTGGCATATATGTGTAATCTGTCTTGTCTGCCGGTATTTATAAAGGGGTGTGTGTGTGTGTGTAATATGGTGTGTGTGGTGTGGTTGTGCGTGTGTGTTCTATAGGTATATGTAATATGTGAGGGGGAGTGGGGTCTGTACCTATAGGTAATCTAATCTAATCTAATCTATGCAAGGGACCCCAAAGGGTCATCCAGTCCCAGCCCGTCTCCTGTCCCTGAGGGAAACAAAGGATGCAGAGATGGGAGAGACCCCAAAGGGTAATCCGTCCAGCCCCTTCTTTCTTCTTTGAAGGAATAAATAGGACCCTAGAAATGGAAGGGACCCCAAAGGGCCATCCAGCCCTGCCCCTTCAACCCTAACCCTTCCCCCCTCTTTTTTTAAAGAGCCAGGCACAAAATGCCCCAAAGTGTGCTCATTTGTCAAATACAACTCTTATGATCTGCCCTTGGCACCATTTTCAACCCCAAAATGCAAGTTAATGCATTTGTATCCCCCACCCCTTGCCACCCCAGAATGCCCTCTGCACATGTAAATAATAATACAAGTAATATAATAATAATTTCATCACCTTGCAATGCCAGAAAGGAGGCGATTGTCATGCATTCTTTTATGCATTTAAAAGCAATTCACAGCTATCCCGGAACTCCTTGCAAAAGCATGTAGTCTTTTCCAATTGCCTAATTGACAAAAGCACAAACATAACATTCGATTGTAACATTCGCATTTTAGCATGGATTCTCCAAGGAAAAAAGTGCCCTTTTATTGTTCCCTTTCCCTTTCATTAGCTGACTTCCGCAAAGGGATACGGTTGCAAAGGGCGCATATAATATATATATATATAATATATATATATATATATTCCTCAGGAAAAAACAGAACAAAACATGCGCTCATTTTGCCAAAAATAGTTTATTTAAAAAGGGAGGAAAGTGCCTGATGGAGCTCTGTTCATGCCCTGCCTTTGACCTGACCTGAACTGACCTTTCCTCCTGCTTACACTTTGCCATTGCCTTCCACTGAGGCTGAGACAGAGTGAACCTGTCAGTTCAACTGACCCATGGAATCAGTTGGGAATAAATGGAAATGCAGCACAGGCATTCTGACTGTAGCACTCACATATAACACAAATAAAAAACAACAACAACAACAAAATGATAATAATGGCGCTTAAGTTCCAGGATCAAGAGGAAGCAAGCACCCCAAAAATCATGTGCTAAATTGTCAAAAGAGGGCGCTCCCTGTTGCATCCATTCCCTACATCCCCAGCTTAGCCCCACAGCCCTATTTCCATGGGCAGTCTCCTCCCTCCTCTTCCTTCCTTCTGACCTCGCCTCTCTCTGCCCTGGCCCTTCCTCCTCCTGCTCCATTATAGGATGCCCTCCATGGCTCCCTTTCCTTCCCACGGCCTCCTCCTCCTCCTCCTCCTCCTCCTCCTCCTCCTCCTCCTCCTCCATCACACTTCTCCACTCCCCCCCACCTCCCTATGACAGCCTTTTGCAGTCCAAAAGCCACCCTGGTTTCCCCTTTTGCCTTCTGTCACCCTTTGCATCGAGATTCCCCTTTTTCCTTTGGCTCTTTCCTTCTCCCCCTCCCCTCCACTAAATAAGACCCTAAAGATGGGGGGGACCCCCTCGCTCCCCTGGAAGCACAAAGGTCACGAGCCACCAAAGCCTCCAAAGGGCATGGCGCAAGGATTTTGATGCAAAATGCTCGACAGAAACAGAAGGCACTGGTGTAGTAGACAGTTCCGTTGTGCATGGTTTTGCATCATGCAAACACCTCAATAGCGCAAACATCACGTTTCGGGGGAATGACGGAAAAGCAACATGTGGTAAGACATCACGTGAAACAGTCATTTCGCAACGTTCGTTACACTTCCTAGTGCAATGGAGGGTCCAAAACTTGAGTCTGATAAACCTCTATATTATGTTTTTTCTTTTGAAATCATTTTCAGTGTTATACTGCTTAATTGACACTGCCTTGAGATCCTTCAGTAGAGAGTGGGAGTCTGGTCGTCTGTCCGTCCGTCCATCTATTGGACAGGAGAAAGATATTGTTATGAGATAAATAGACAGGAAAGAGGGGGGGTGGGCTACCACTCTGGCCCATCCACATTTAGGGCTGTGCCTTCAGCCTAGGCAACTAGAATCTACACCAACCATCACTGCCTCTTTACTGACAACAGATTTTTTGTATGGGATATGGCCAATTGTAAGGATGTTTCCTTTGGTGCACATGAAGAGGCTTTCTAGCAAGGTAGGGGCAAAGCTGAGATGAGTACAGCATCCACCAGCCATTCTATGAGTTGATGTTTGGTCAGTTAATGATAACTCTCTTCTCCATTCTCCCTTGCTTATTCATGGTCTGAATAATGGCCAATCTGGGGTTCAGAAAGGTATGTCTCTACAGATTAGCTTTGTTGGTTTTCCATTTCTCCCCTGCTTGTGCTATTTGGTTTAACTTACTGGAATTGTCATCTAGGGGTGTATACAGGTTGAGTCTCACTTATCCAAAATGCTTGTGATCAGAAGTATTTGGAATTTTGGCAATTTTTGGTTTTTGGAATATCTGCATATACATAATCTAAGTCTAAACATGAAATTCATTTGTTTTTGTACACCTTATATTAATTGAAGGTAATTTTATAATTCAATATTTTAAAATAACTTTGTGCATGAAACAAAATCTTGTGATTTGAACAATCAGAAAGCAAAAGTGTCACATTGTTAGCCACCCATATGGACAATTTTGGATTTTGGAATATTTTGGAATTCCAGATAAAGGAGACTCAATCGGTGTTTTGTAGACACCTTTTGCTGGTATAGCTGCTCTTTGCTAGTGGAACATTTTGAGAATGTGAGCTGAATTCGATTTAGGAAGATTGACAAATTAAACAACTTTAGAACTCAAAACAGTTTCTACTCTCCAGTAGCTCCATTTATTCTCCCAGGTAAGACCACAGTGAAACTCTGCTTACCCAGGAACCCCCTCACTTTGCCCAGATTGCTTTTCATGGATTGGCTGGCCTTCTCCCTCTTTCACAGAGCCTGTGAAAACAATGTGGGCTCCTGGAAGAGGAAACACGGATCAGGCAACGAAAATGGCATCCAGCTGCTACCACCTGGCATTGCAGGACCAAACAGGTTAACCCAATAAATTGGGAACACTGTTGAATGGCCCCTGCTTGGCGTGAGATACCTTAACAAGGTGATACAATAGATAGCTTTGTAGTCCACCAATTAAAAGAACTTTCTACAGTTCCGATGGTTTGACTTAATTTGTTCATCCTTCTGCATTTGGTTCCAACAGTGATTACTGCCTGGCCAGAACGGGAGAACAGAGAAAAGGAAAACCACAGTTCCACTGGAAAACAGGAGGCAATTTCTCCATGTTTGCTCAATGCCTAAGAAATGGGTGCTTTGAGACTAGCGCATCCAATCAAGGCAGGTATTTTGTGATGGCACCTAGAATCCCTGCCTAACTGGAATTGCTACAAATGATGGTCCACTATGAAGCAAAAGCTAAAACACGGGAGTGCTGGTAGCATTCTTGAGTATCCCTGAGATAATCTGGATAATGTCTGTGTGAATGACTTTGGGAACTAGCTATTTTGGGTGAAGTGCAGCTCAGTTGTTGATTGCCAGGCGCGCAGACAGTACAAGAGGAATGAAACCAAGCCCAAGTGTGCTTGATGAAAGGGTCTCCTGGTGAGAGAGGGAATTTTTGAAAGCAGAGTTCAGTTTAGATAGCTGGTCTGGTTGGTGGTTCTAGTAAGAGAGGGCAAGGGGAAGAGTTGAGATAACTGAGGAGCTCACACAGATAGGTGTGTGTCTAGAGGGAGTTAGAGCAGCTAGAGCCTGCCAAGTGTTTGATTTTAATTGTAATCATATAAACTTGAAGTTAACTCACATAAGATACTTATTTCTGTACATTTCTCCAATAAAAGTTTATTGTTTGTTTTGTAGTGGTTGACTCTGACTGAACTGATTGTTAAAAACTGGAAGAAGTGAGAACACACTACCTAAAATATTAAACTAGCTTATAGAAAACCTTGGGACCCTAGCCCATATACATTTGAAGAAGTGTTAAAAGAGTGAAGTAGAGCAAGGGTAAGTGACAAGATACCTCTGAGGTTGGGAGTGGGATCAACTTAGGTATTGAAGGTGCCATCACAATGCGAGCATCGAGTTTCTTATGTGGATTGAGAATTGCAAGATGAGGACCCAAAGTGTCAGGTTAAATTCTGAAATTCAAACATTCCACTGACACCCCTGAGCCTCATCTTCTTCATCTTTACTTGCAACAGTTCAGCTGCTGGTGGCATGCATGAATGGGATTTCATCATGGATAGCTATTTGCCCAGTTGCACACCACCTGATAATCCTGAACTCAATATTTCTGTTCTCTCAGTGGGGAAGATTTGAATTGTTAGCTATTAAACTGGAGAGGGGAGAGAGGGCAGTGTAACATGTCAGGCCTGCAGTGGGGTGAGATGGAATGGAGGAGTCAGAGAAAAAAATGAAACTCTACCCACATTGGACATGTACCACAAAACTTCATTCCATTTTGATAATTATTTTGACCTAACTGGACACTTTGATGAAACACTTTGCCCCATTACTTGGGTTTTCCTTCATTTCTGAAACATGTTTACAAAGCTGAAAACAACTGGAAGACTTTTTTTTGGTCAAATAGTGCCTCAGAGACGGTGTCTTTATCATACCAGGACATAGCAGTAGTTTGGTCCCACTGTCATCTCAGAAAAAGAAGGGAGACACCTCCATGTGCTGTCAGATGGTCACCTATTTATTCTTTTTTACAGCCTCCAAAAAGTCTTTCTAAAAGAATTAATAGGGACCATCTAACAGCATGAAAGGGTGTCTCCTTTCTATTTACCACTTTTGTCTGAGCCTTATGTTGATGTTTGTCATTCCCTCATGCTGTTTGTATAGTCATTGGAAACATGTTTTTTTTTCCATAAGAAAGTAATGTTTTCAACTAGTGAAATGTGGCAGGGACTGTCTCTGCTAAATTCTTCCTTTGAATAAGAAAGCATGGTTTTTTCTTTATTGCAAATACAGTAACAGGCAAAAGACTTCAAAGGTACTACTTTGTTCTAACTCAATTCCTTGGGGAACAAAACGGGCAGCTTCCAAAATCCCACCCTAGAAACATTCTATCCAGGAACCTAAGAACAACATTCAATGTTTCTCCTCTTTTTCTGTCCACTGTCCCAAGCCCAGGCATATATCTGACAAACATCTGGAGGGCCACAGATTCCTTATCTCATCTTTACCAGTTAAGGTGAGGTTGGACAAAACATTCATGCTGTAAATGCAAAATGATTATTGGTTGTACATTCTCATCTGTGCTGCATAATTGCATTACAGGATTCATAATCCCTCTCTGCCCATTGTTTTACGGTGCAATTCTATTCCTGTCCACTCAGCTTGTTGATTTTAGTGGAATTTGCTCCTGCTTCAATGAGTACATAGTTGCACTGATTGTCATGTGTAAATCCACCTATAATCATATCAAGCAGACTTTACTTCAACTTGGTGCCTTCCAGGTATCTTGTACTCACTTCCCAAGTTGACACAGTATGGTTTTATGTTTGCTTGGACTGGTGGGATGTGCAGTCTAGAAACATCTGGAGGGTACCACAGTGGGAAAAGTTGATATAAGCTCTTCCTTGGACAAAGACATGCAATGCTGTCTGTTAGAAAAACAGTGGAAACTCAGCAGCCAACAATACAACGGAATTCATCTGACCCTGGCATTTTCACAAACAGGGAGGGATTGCTTGGCAGAGAAGGAAAGTAGAATCCATTCTAGGTGGGTGCAAGATTGTCTCTCTTCCATCCCTGGGCTGATGCTTTTTCTCCATGCAATAAGTAAAGGAAATGTTCTGTGGAAGGAAAGAACCACAATTTACTGGATGCTAAATCAGTTGAACCAGTGAAGTGAGTCTTAATTAAAAAAAGAGGAGAAAGCAATGGCCCCCTCCCTCCTTGTGCTTTAGTTGAGTAAAAACAGCAGCTGGCTTTATTGCAGTTATGAGCTTGTAACTCAAGTAATCAAATCCTAACTGCTCCATATTCAGGAAGACTATGTAGACACAATTGTGGCAATAGTCTTCCTCAATATTTTCACAATTGAGGTACTACTGTTGCTATTGCAAATGCTGCCAGGGATGTAGCCATGGGGGGGGGGGTTCTTGGGGTCCAGACCCCCCCTTCCATTAGAAAAATGAATGGTTCTTGCTGCCGCGCCGCCGTGCTCAAGCCCCATTATAATGGTGGCACTTAGTCTGGACCCCCCCTTCCTAAAATCCTGGCTATGTCCCTGATGCTGCCCCCAGGCCCACCATAACCACCTGCAGCTGCATTGAGTGAGGTTTCAATTACTAACTGAGATGCACGAAGCATGATGTTTCCACCCTCCCACCAGCAAGGAAGACCTCTGTTGTAGGTTCTTGTCTTTGGACGTTGAGGGATGCTCCTTGTACCTTGGTCAGGAGTTCAACAGATCTCCTTCACAATGCAAGGTGAGTTTGGGGATCGGGTTTGAGTTCATAGAACCATAGAATCATAGAGACCTCATGGGCCATTTAGTTAGACACCAAGAAGTAGGATATCAAGGAATGTTGTTTAAAAAAAAAAAGAGGACATGCCCCTTAATGCATAGGTACTCTCAATGTCACTGGATAATATGGTTCAGTTCAAGCCACTAGGGCAGACACTCCCTCCAAAAAGAGAAAAGGTGGACTAGCTCTGCTAGTTCAGTTTGATAAGCAGTTACAGACACTGTTTTGAAAAAGTCCATTTGAAACTTAATAAAGGTCTTGTGAGTCTTGAGAGTCAGCATGGTATAGTGGTTTGAGCATTGGACTATGACCCTGGAGACCAAGGTTTGAATCCCCTCAAACATGAATACCCGCTGGGTAACAAGCGTCATACTCTCTCAGCCCCATAGGAAGTCAAAAGCAAATCCCCTTTGAACAATTCTTGCCATGAAAACCCCCTGATGGGTTTTCCTTGGGGTCACCATAAGTCTGGAACAACTTGAAGACAGACAATAACAACCTGTGCATCTAAACTAAGACTACTGAAAGGCAAGCTCCAAATTGACTGTGTAATTGCTCAGGAAGGACACTTCATAATGCCTTCAACTTATAATTAAATATATTACACTTTAGTACATGAGTAAACAATTGAAGCAGGTTCAGCAGCTACCAGTATGTTTCTGCTTCAGGAACCTGCAGAGTACCAAAAAACCCACAAAAAAAACCCAATATCTTCCTTCAAAACAAACAAACAAACAAGCAAAAAGCCAACACACAAAACAACTAGAGGTGTACAAAAACCTACTTTTCATTTGGAAAAACAACTAGATTTTGATATTGCCACATAGGGAAGTGTTGGTGTGTATGTGGTTGCTCTGCTGCAGAAAGAAAGAAAAATGCCTTAGGACTGGAGGCTGCAAATGGCCTCAACAGGGCCACACTTTGCTTTATTTGATGTTTTGTTTTAATATTGCTACTATATCTGTATCTAGTGTTCTCTGTCTTTGAAGTGAACAATATGTAAATATAGCTCCAAATGTTCCAACCATGAAGAGAAAAGGAAATGTGATGCTTAAGGTAGAAAAGAGAGGGATGTCATTTACCTCAGCTATTATCAATCCAAGGAGGCAGAGGATCAAGCCAGCTAAACTTAACTGGATGATATTTGGTACTGTATAGTCTCTGTCATTTGCTGCCTTCACGGATGAGACAGGAACTTCCATGTCTGCTGCAGATAAGAGACTGGCAAATTCTTCATCATCACCATCTCCGTTATTATTTTTTTGTTTTTCCCATACCTCTCCTGCTGAAGGTAGAACAGCATCATCGGCACATTAATGATTCATTAATTTAATGTAATCTCACAGACAGAAGAATTGTAGGACAGTCGGCCTTAAAGATACAGGTTCTCAAAGTATGGGGCAAGGCTACAACCAATGAGTGGAAATTGCACTGAAGGAGTTTTCAGCTCATATGGGTTATATGAGATGCTTTTGGACCACAATTCTGCACCAGACATCATTGATTACAACACAAACTGGACATTTCTGCCCACTCTTTACATTACTTTCCCTTTATGTTGGACAGATCATCATTAAAACATCATCAATAAAACATAGAAATGTGATAGCTTTTTTACTGGGTCCTGTAGAGCGGGAATAGCTAAGAACTGGAAGGGGGGAGACCTTAATCTGACCAACTGTTGTACCAGAATATGTAACACTTGGGTACTGGAAAAACTTTCACACAATGTCAGAGCTTCTCATAGACACAAAGGACACAACATGTTTCAAGAGTTTTTAGCTATTTTGTTTGTTTGTTTAATTTATATGCTGCCTTTCTCCCCAAGGGGACCCAAGGCAGCTTACAAATTTTTAAAAACATTACAATAAGATTTAAAACATTTAAAATCTTCTAAAAACAATATAAAAGTACATTAAAAACATACAGAAGTTAAAAGGCATGAGAAATACACATGCTCAATATAAAAACCACAGAGGCATGCTTATCTTAAACATTAGGATAAACCTTTTAACAGGAAGAGTCTTTGCTACTGCAATTCAGTTTTAATAAGAAAAGTAACAGAACAAATAAATAAATAAACAAATAAAGGCAATCAGCCAGCTTGGCAATAGCAAGGGGGAGGAGGAACAAGGGTAAAGGAGGAGACACTGAGACCATGAGACTGCCAATATCACAACTGCAATGGCAGCAACGTTTTGCACCTTGGGACTAGAGCAACTGTGAGCTTGTTGATAGGTTTCCCTTGTCACTGAAAAGAGATGCCCTAACCACAATTTGGGGACACAGCAGCTACAAGGTGGCATCATGCAATAAATATTGCCAAAGCCATCTTTTCTGGCTCTAATCACATCTTAAAAGCCACATGTGATAAAATTCTTGATGACAACTTCTAGAATGGTGGCCATGCTGCCTGTGTGTTCTAGGAGTTGCAGCCCAACATGTGCTGTTGGCAAGCTGTAGTCTAAAGGCATTAAATAGCATTCAGGTGGTCACTTGCTAGGAGTTGAGAACCAATAGTCAGCAAAGGGCTGGATTAGATTAGAGCTGGGGCCTATTCTCCGTCAAGAGTTGTATTCTCTGAAAATAATCTGTTGCATGTGGTGAGTAGAGGTGAAGCAGCAGTGGATAGGACCACAGCCAAGAGTAAGCAAAACTACACCTTTTCTGTCTTTGCATTAGTTGCTCTCTCCTTCCCATCCACCCTAGTGAGTATGCTGCTGGCAAATGAACAAATTACTTTAGCCAGGCTATGGGCTGATCACATACAGAAGTCTATGGAAACTGATGTGACCTGAGGACTTCAGGTGGCTATCCTTGGATTCCTTCCAGCTTTGTGAGACTTAAACCAAGGGGAGATGGTCACGAGACGCCTATAAGAAGAGGAGGTATGGAGTATCTTGAACTAATCCCTCCTAGAAATGTTGTCTATGAATGTCTATGAGAACCCTGAAAGCTCCTACATGAGGCACACAATTGCTTTTTGAATATACACATTTTTAAAGGGGACTCAGGTTCACAAACTTTGAATAATTCTGCCATAAAATGTACTTCAGTTGATCTTTTGTAAACCTCTGGAATTAGCAAAATAATCTAATGCTTGGATTCCAGAGTTAAAAGCTGGTGGTAGGGTGGGCTTCTTCAAGGAGATGTGTAGAGAAAACCTTGCTGTTGGTGTGTGCTTTGAAGTTGTTGACAACACTATGACAACACTAAGACAAACCTCTCATTAGGTTTTCTTGGAAGAATTTGTTCACACAGGGTTTGCCATTGGCTTCCTCTGAGAAAGCACGACTTGCTCAAGGCCACCCAATGGGTTTCCGTGGCCAAGTGGGGATTTGAACCCTGGACCCCAGTGTCCTAATCTAAAACACAAGCCACTATACCAAGCTGGCTCTCAGCAGGGAGAATTTACTTCAAGGAATTGTCAATACTGGCCTCTTAGATGAACTTTAAGTCTGATAGTTTGAAATACTGCCTCCTGCTGGGAAGAAGAAAGAAAAGTTGAAAAAGATTCAAGCCCAGTGTGTATGGCCATTCTGATGGCCAACTGCAAAAAAATCATATTGAATTTTCTTACCGTCGATCACTGTTAGGTTGATGTTGGCCACTAACTTCACACCCAAAGCTAACAACGTGATAGAATAAATCCCAGAATCCTCAGCTCTCACATCCCGAAGTGCCAGTGAAGCATCCAGAGAAGACAATTCTGCTCTATGTCTGTATCCCTCGGTCTTCTCAATTCTGATCTTGCAGGAATCCCTCCAATGTTGATTTGCCTCACTTGCCTTGCAGTTATCAGCCATGAGCATCAGCACCAACTGAGGGCCTGTGACAAAATACCATCGTACCTGGAAATAATGTGGCAGTGAAGTTGTAAAGTTGAGTAAGGCAGAGAGCCAGGCTGTATTTCCTGGTGGGACGGAAATTGTAGATTTGGGCACAGTCAACAACAAGGCTGTAGTAGGGCCTGAGAGAAAGAATAAACAGGGTGAAGGATTAGCAGTTTGGGGTAGAAGCCTGTCATCTCAGGTTAAGATAGTTCCCTCTGACCGATGCCCTCTGGATGTGTGAGACTACAACTCCCATCATTGCCAACTAGGATGGCCACATGTCAATCCTTTCCCTTTACTGCCATCTGTATAACTCCCAAGGGAATGAATTAACAGTCTTCCCTTCACCTCATCTACTAGAGAACCTAATACCTTCACTCTTTCCACAATGGAAAACAGCCAGAGAGAAGGTTCTCCACTCCATTACAGTGAAGGGCTCCAGTCAAACCAAGAACAGTTTCTGCCTACATTTGATAATGCACCTGTTATTTACAGATTTCTGTTCAACCGCTTTTTGTTCCAATCTACCTTTGAAGAGTCTTTACATTATAAAGCAACAACAAATCCTGAAACTACACAATTGTACAACTCCACTTTGGCTGTCTTGGCAACATCCTAAGAAAACCTGGGATTTGTCGTTTGGTGAGACCCTAGAGTTGCTATCTGGCAAAGAAGTATAGACCCCTTCCCTAAATTGAAAATCTCATTCCTTAGGATGGAACTTTGGTAGTTAAAGTGGAAGATAGTGCTATAATTGTGGGGTGTAACAGAGTTTCATAGAGCTGCTTGTTGCTTGTTGTGCTAAAGCTATAGAGAGACCCTTAGCACCTTCAAAACTTGCTACCATTGGCCATCCACAAAACTCTTCAGGGTTTGGGGCAAAACTACTTTCCAACCCGGAGAAACCAGCAGTAGAACCCTTTGGTACCCTCTGTATGAAAACACCAAGCTATGATCCCATTTCTGAGTCCAGGTCTTTAATCAACTGCATTGGTTTATTATTTTTCAGACTGCTGCTGCTATATGTTTATTTACTCTGATGCTTCCATATGCTTTATATCATATTTGTATATAGAATCACAGAGTTGAAAGAGACCATAAGGGCCATCAAATCCAATCCCATTCTGCCATGCAGCATGGAATACACAATCAAAGTACTCCCAACAGATGGCCATCCAGCCTCTGTTTAAAAACCTCCAAGAAGGAGATTCCACCAATCTTCAAGATAGTATATTCCATTGTCAAACTCTTACTGTCAGGATGGTCTTCCTGACAGTTCTTCCTGACAATCTCTTTTCTTACAGTTTGAATCCATTGCTCTAGGTCCTGTTCTCTGGAGCAGCAGAAAACATGCTTGCTCCATCCTCAATATGACATCCCTGCAAAGATTTAAACATAGCTATCATGTCACCTCTTCACCTCCTCTTCCTCAAGCTATACTCAGCCCCCTATGTCGCTCCTCATAGGGCTTCCAGACCTTTCACCATTTTGGTCGTCCTCTTCTGGACATGGTCTTACTTGTCAATATCCCTCTTGAATTGTGGTGACAAGAACTGGACGCAGTATTCCAGGTGAGGTCTTTAAAATATTAATATAGATATAGATATATCTGTCCCCACTTGTTAGCCATCTTGAAGTAAACATGGGAATGTAAATTCAGACAAAATCTAGCGCAACATTTTGTTCCCATAGTGGCCAACAAGAATCCTATGGGAAGACCACAAGCAGGGCATGAGAGTGACTCCAGCCTGGCACATACCCCCCAGAAAAAGATACACAGAGGCATTCTGCCTCTGATACTAGAGATAATATATAGCCATCATGACTAGTAGCCACTAATAGCTTATCTTCCATGACTTTATCTAACTTCCTTGTAAAAACCCATCCAAGTTGAGATCTTGTGACGGTGAATGTGTCAGTTCAGCTCTGCAATGGATGAAGAACATATTAAAGAAGAAGCAAACATTTTTAAATATATAAAGATGCAAGGTATGCAAGGAATGGCAAACTTCTCAGATGTATTTTGTGAACAGCTGTTTGAAGCTGAGCACTTCCTATAACTCTTGAAAGCAGAGGTTTGGTACATTAAACTAAATAAGAGAATAGCCCAGCTATACACAAGGAAAAGCCAACATTGTGTAGTGGTGGTCTACGACTCTGGAGATCAAGGTTCAATTCCCAGCTTGAGCACAAAAATCACTGAGTGACCTTGGGCAAATTATATTCTCTCAACCTCAGGGGATGGCAATGGCAAACCCTCTCTGAAGAAATTTGCCAAGAAAATGCTATACTGTACTAGGTTCGACTTAGGGTTGCCATAATTAAAAAATGACTTGGAGGCAAAAACAACAACAAAAACTACAGGACATAATTTTCAACGCAGTATGCCAGTGGTCTGCCAACAGTGGGTTGGCATTCTACTTTGCAAAGGAGTGAAGCTGAAGAACTTGTAAATGCAGAAACCCCCAAATTTGTTTTTATGGCATCATAGTACACTATACTGGCCAGGGGAATCTGAAAAATAAAAACATCAGCTGCCTTCAGAGGTGGCACCAAACTTTTTCTTCCCTAAATTAATTATCTCTATACAAGCAAAATGTCACAGAGGAAGCATCATGAAAAATAACTGACTAACATTGTAGCCTGCATGTTCTCCAGAGGTTTATTATTATGTTCAGATAGTGATGTAATTTGTTGTTGTAATATGCCTTCAAGCTGACTCTGACTTATGACTTACTTTCCACTTAACCTGAGAGAGTGGGACTTGTTCATGGTCAGCCAGTGCATTTCCACAGCTAAAGTGTGATTTCTGTTCCAGTGACTCAGCCCAATACTCAAACCACTATAGCCCAATGGCTCTCGTTGTTGTTGTTGTCTTGTGCCTCCAAATCACTTGAGACTTATGGAGACCCCAAGGTGAAACTATCATGGGGCTTTCTTGGCAAGTTTCTTCAGAGGGGATTTTGCCATTGCCATCCTCTAAGGCTGAGAGAATGTGACTCGCCCAAGGTCATCCAGTAGGTTTATGCGGCTGAGCCAGTATTAGTCCAACGCTCAAACTACTACTCCAATTGGGTCTCCTGGCTCTTATAACACCCAACACTGAGACTGCATTTCAAATGTTGATTTTGTTCAGATTTGGATTGGAGCTGCAGTGCTGGAAGGAGCATCTAACTCTCCCTCTCTGTAGCTGCCTCAATCTAAAATGCTCCCTGAAGGTGCAAGGAAGGAGAACAGATATTAATGTGATCCCATGATTTTTCCCCACTTGCCTCATACAGAGTTACTGTATATACTCATGTATAAGTCTAGAAATTTAGGTTAAAAAACCGACCTCAAAAACCTGAGTCAACTTATTCACGGGTCAATATACTGTAAGTACTGTACTTTAAATCACACACACACACACACACACACACACACACACACACATATATATATATATATAACAATCCCCTGGTGAAAGACAAGAGTGTAATACTCCCTGAAAGTACTGGCCTCCTTCTACTCTGTCATCCATCCAACCTTTAGTATAAGCACAAATAGTTATCCCTGCTGGAATTTTGTAAGTTCTTTCGCATTGTTTTCCTTTACATCCATCATTACATGTCCCTACATTTTACTCTCATCTTATCCATGGGTCATATCAAAATCCATAATTTTGGCCCCAAAGCCTGCCCTCGACTTAAACATGAGACCAGCTTATTGTCAAGTATATACAGTAAGAGCTTTGGAGAAAATGATTTTGATATAGGAAATAGCACAAGAAGAACACATATTAATAAATGGATTAAACACCTTGTCCCCAAATCCAAGACTGCTAAAAAAAATTTAAAAATCCCTTGTACCTATTCTAATATTGAAAGGATGGGTAAGTCTCCCAAGTTCAGGAAAGCTCACTCTTAGATTGTGGCACTTAGGAAAGAGTGCCATTTGCCCAGCTAGAAAGGTAAACAACAACATATCAGTGCCATGGTCTCTTTTACCTGATATTAGTAGTAATGGCAAAGCTTTCTGGTCTAGTTATTCCATTTTCATGATTACACAATGTATAGCTATCCAGTCTACTCAACCAGTTTCTACTCCACTTTCCCTTTAATTAGCTCAAGACAGAGTATTTCATTCTCCTCCTCCTCACTTTGTCTTCAAAACAATAACCTTGTGAGGTAGGTCACTCTGAGAGTGTGACTTTCCCAGGGGTATCCAGTGAATTTTATTGCCCAGTGGAGACTAGAACCTGGATATATCAAGTCCTAGTTGAACACTGATTATTACAGAACAACTGCTGTCCTCCACTTGTCATGATCATGTTGAGTGTCACCTGCAACTGTCCAGAGAAACCTCTGTAGCATGAGTCACATTAGGATTCATAAACATTTTCAGTGTATAGACAAGCATCTCTCGGCAGGAATCCCGTTACTCACCCACCAGCATCAGGGACAGCCACAGCTTTGCCATTGCAACCAGGACAAGCACTCTCTGCTGAATTCACATGCCCTGTGTCTTGTTGTGCTGCCGTCTCAGCAATCCTCCCTTTGACACTCACATGCTCCCTGCAGGGGAAGACTGATGGAGCCAAGACTTCCGGCTGGGTCATTCTTGGTTCCAGCCAAACATCTGACTCTGCTTTAAATTTAATCAAGGTTCAGATGAGATGCACTGTTTTTGTTTGATGAGGCCCTCAGCAAGGTGTCAAATTTATCAGATCATGAAGTAGATGTGTTCATATGCTTAGCTCTGCTCTTCGTTCCGACATGCTTCTGGGAACTTTCTCCAATATAGGGTCCCTTTGCAGTGATCTATTAAAGCCTGGAATGTCTCTGACATAAGGAAGTGGCAGTTGTAGTCACTAGCAAACCTATCGATGGGTTTTCTTGGCAAGATTTGTTCAGAGGAAGTATGTCATTGCTTTCTCCTGAGGCTGAGAGAATGTAACTTGCCTGAAGTCATCCAGTGGGTTTCATGGCTGAACTGGGGATCGAACCCTGGTCCCCAGAGTTATAGTCTAAACCACTAAACTATGCTGGCTCTCCACTGTTTATTCCCATTGCTTTAAGATGATAAATGGTTTATTTTGGCTTTCATATTATAACATGTATATGTGCTTATGATGTTGTTGTTGTTGTTGTTAATCATTACCTCCTTCAGGCAAACAGCAACAACAGAAACAGTGATGGAAAGAGAGTATTCTGGAGTACATGTAGCATCTTTTCCCATAACCACAGGCTTATGATTTGAGGACAAGTATTTCTCGAGAGCCAGTGTGATATAGCAGTTTGAGTGTTGGACTAGCGCACTGGGAGACCAGGACTTGAATCCATGCTTGGCTATATAAACCCACCTTGAACAAGTCACACTGTCTCGACCTCAGAGGAAAGTAATAGCAAACCCCCTCTGAACAAATTATTTCAGAAAAACCCTGTGACAGTTGTGACTATAAGTCAGAGATGACTTACACCTCCCCCCCCCCCCCCCCCCCCCCCCCGTTTTTATTTGTAACTGTTCTTAATTTTGTTCTGAGCCACCCTGAGCCCAGTTTTGGGGAAACATGGGTTATGAATAAATAAAAAATATAAAATTAAAATAAACACAACGTCTGCCTTCTTCTGCTCAGGATTGTTCTGTTATGCTCTAAAATGCCATTTTATTAAAACATGGTGTTCATGTCAGCCACACAATCACACCCACAGCAATGAAATTATGGTGTGTTCCCTGAAATGCAAATATCAGACTAAAGGAGATTTTTGTCAGGACCATAACAAACTGTTGTTGAACTTCTTATCCAGACAAAGTATTGTGAGGCTACTAAGTAGCTGTTGTTCACATAAGACAGACAAAAAAAGAAAAACAAGCAAACAAATAAACAAACATGGACAGCTTGGCTCTGTCTTTTCCCACTGAATAACCACAAGCCTGTGATCTGATGACAAGTATTTGGGGTCAAAAAAAGATTGACAGAGACATTTCTCTCTTTTTTCTGCACCTAAGCACATCTCTCTTCCTGATTTCTGTTTCATATTAGGAAGTTATCCCATGAACAAATAAACCAGCTTATCTCTTGAATTTATGATCCAGGATGCCCTCGGATATTATTATACCTAAATCACCACCTATCAAGCCAGGATGCTGCCGCCCGGATGCATCCCAGGTCAAAGCCTCGCTCAAAAAGCAGTTTTTTGAAGTTGAGGAGCTTCCAACTTAAAAAATTGGCTGGCTGAGTGAGGCTTCAACCCGGGATGCATCTGAGCAGTGGAATCCTGGCTAGATAGGCAGCGATTTAGATATGATAATATCCGGGGGCATCCTGGATCCTGAATTCAAGCCAAAAGAGGTAAGCTGGCTAATTTGTTCATGGGATAAGCTCCATAGACAAAACCTTCAAAACAAAATTCTTCCAGTTAAAGGTGAGATACATGTGTCAAATGACTGAGTGAGACAGCAAATGACAGACCTTGTGGAAGGATTAGTGGAAAAGTGATTATCGGGGAAGTATAAAGCTTAACCATTGTGGTATAGTTGTTTCAGTGTTGGATTAAGAGTCTGGGAGACCAAGATTCAAATCCTTGCTCACCCATGGAACCCCACTGGGTGACCTTGTTCAAGTTGCACTCTCTCAGCCACAGAGGAAAGCAAGGACAAGCCCCCTCTAAACAAATCCTTTGAAGAAAACTCTTTGATGATATCTAGGGGTAGCCGTTGGCCATATAGTAAATCTAATAATTTGATGATATGATGATAGGGTCACATTAGGGTTGGCGTAAATTAGGAATTACCTAAAAGCCAAAAACAAAAATCAAAGCTTTATCTTCCCCTGGGCTCCATTCCATTTTCCTGGTTAGGCTGACCAGATGCACAATAATGAGTCCCACATACAAAAAAAATCACAGCAAACCTCTTCATGTGCTACTGGTATTGATGATATTACTCACAAATAGGAAGAGTGGGATATAAACAGGAACATTCTATCTATCTGTCTATCTATCTATCTATCTATCTATCTATCATCTATCTGTCTATAGAGTTTATCAGACAAAGGAAATTGGAAGTATAATCCAATGGCAATCTGAACGCAATCATGGGGTTTAACGTTATTGCGTTATAGACCGCCACATGCAAATTCGGGCAACGGGATGGCAGTCCGAGTGCAATCATGGGGTTTCACGTTCAGGCAATGCATGCTATTTTTGGGCAATGGGGAGCCAGTTCAAATGCAATGATCATTCACATAATTTCGCTAAACTTGCAACTTTATGTGAATGCGTTCTGGCCCCACTTTCTTTTCATTCGAAATTAAGAGAAATTCCTCACGTGTGATAAACTCCTATGTATAATAAAAGTGACTATCCATATGCTGCCTTTTATAGCAGACATGGCCTGGATCACTCTTATCTTCTGGAAGGGGGAAACTGCAGCCTGTAAGTCCTACTCTCGGACACAGGCAGCATAAAAATGAAATAAAATAAATAGGTATTGTGTAAACCAGGTCCAATGGTTATTTATTTATGGCTGGCAAAGTTCTCAGTCTTCTTCATGGCTTGTAGCTATGTTGCTGTTGAAATAGCTTCGTGTGTATTTGTCAGGCAAAAGTAACTTTCACCTCTGTCCTGGCTTTAGTTGAACCTGACTGCTGTCATGTTGCAGAAATAAAGCAGTTTGGCACCATTTTAAAATACCATGGCTTCATGCTATGGAATTCTGGGATCCATAGTTTTGTGAGACATTAAGCTTCCCTGTCAAGAGAGGTCTGGTGCCACAACAAATGACAATTCCCAGAATTCCATAGCACTGAGCCATGGTAATTAATGCAGTGTCAAACCAGATTAGATTGGCAATGCAGATGCAGCCTTAGTCAGGCTCAAATTGGAGGACATTTTGGAATTCCCCCTGGACAGAAAATAAAAGCTAGAGACACTCATGTGGATATAAAGTCATGCTTCTTAGTCAGGCTCAAAATGGAGGACATTTGGTAATTCCTCCTGGACAGAAAGTAAAAGCAAAAAAACACTAATATAGAATATAAATGCATGCTTTTTAGTCAGGGTCAAGACGGAGGACATTTTGGAAATCCTCCTAGAATTAAGGTTGAAATGTAGAGGCATGTCCTGGAAAAGGAAGATGCCTGGTCATGCTGTGTATAAAGTAAATGAATAAATGGCATCATACACAGAAACACAGACAAGAAGTCTCCTGTGGTGATGGCAGTTGCTCTGTCCTCCATCCCTGCCAGGCTTCCATTGTGACATCAGTCTGGGAGCCTCAACTCCCCATCGCTGGGAAACTGCCAGGATGGTGGGTGAAATGTGGTCCTGTGTTTCACCACTGCAAGAAGGGAAGAGACTATGGGGGAGCTCCTCTGCCATCATCCTAATTTGGGGGGGTCTTTTGGGGGGATGGATCACAGAGGTCGGAGCTGGGCCCCTGAGTGAAGAGGGAGCAGGTAAGAGGGCAACCCATCAGGACCTGGCCTGGAGAGTGGGCTGTAAGGCTGTGCTTAATCTGGAAACCATGCCCTATGAGTAGCGATTTAGGGAGCTGAGTATGTTCAGCCTGGAGACGAGATGGTTAAGAGGGGATATGATAGCCCTGAAGGGGCTATTCAGCATGGAGCAAACTTGTTTTCTGCAGCTCCAGAGAATAGGAACTGGAACAATTGATGCAAGGCTACAGGAAAAGAGATTCCACCTCAACATTAGGAGGAACTTCCTGACAGTAAGGGCTGTTTGACAGTGGAGCAAACTTTTTTGGAGAGTGGTGGAGTCTCCTTCTTTGGAGGTCTTTAAACAGAGACTGGATGGTCATCTGTCTGCTTTGATTGTGTGTACTTGCATGGCTGGGGGTTTTACTGGATAGTCATTGTCGTCTCTTCCAACTCTATGGTTCTAATATTATCCATGGTACCCAGGGTTGCCAGAGAGGCCTCGATACCCTCAAGGCACCAGATCTCATCTGACCTTGGAAGCCAAGCAGGGTCATCCCTGATTAATATAGGTCAGCCCTCCATAGCCATAGATACTTCATCCATGGGTTCAAGCATCCATGGCTTGAAAATATTCAAAAATATACAAATCCAAAGAGCAAACCTGGATTTGGCCATTTTACTTAAGGAACACCTTTTTACTATGCCATCGTATATAATGGGGCTTGAGCATCAATAGATTTTGGTATTCACTGGTGGGTCCCGGAACCAAACTCCAGCAGATACCAATGGCTCACTGTACTTGGATGGGAAATCCCACTGCTTGTAGACTATATTTCAGAATAAGGAACTGGCAAAACCACCTTTCAGGATTCCTTGTCTAAGAAAATTCTGTTACATTCATATGGTTACCATAAGTTGTAAGGAGAGTGCCAGGTCTCAGGGCTTGGACCCTCTTCTCCCATCCTAAGGGCAAGGAGGAGTCTCTGGACAAGAGCTCAGTGGTGAAAAAGAGGTGTGTGTGCGTGTGTATCTTTTCCTCATTTGTTAGACTTGGTATTTTGGAATTATTGATTTTTATTGGAATGTTGCACTCTGTGCAATTTTGGTTGATGCTTATGTGTTTTTAACTGGTGTTATATGTCCATCTGTTCTTGTATTTTAATCTGTTGTTCCTCACCTCAATCTGTAGGGAGAGATACATATGAAATATTATACAGTAGTATCACAAGGGGTTGTCCATCACACTGAAGATTGTTTTGAAGATTTCAGGCCCTGAAATCTTAGGGCCTGTGATAGTCCTCCTTCCTGGAAGCCTTATTTTTCACTGGGCCTGCCTCATACTTTGTTGTTCCAAAATATTCATATTTAATATTTTGATAATTTAATGAGATATATTTCTGGAGATAATCAAACCCAAGTAAATAATAGAATTTGAGCAGAACATCAATTTTAAAAAAAGGATTGGGCTCTATCTTGTCTCTAGTTCACAATATTTCCGATTCAGAACAAATGAATATCTGAATATTTCCCCAAAGATATTAAATAGCATCATCAAAGGTTGTTCCAAAATAAACACAAAGCCTTCCCATCTGCTGGAGCAAACATGACTTCTGTTAAGAATCCAAGAGTCTGGTAACATTAAATCTAGACACCATCTCATTCACCACAATGTTTATCCCAATCTATTCACAAGCAGCTGTCCTCCAGTTTTCTAAGGTATACTGCCTCCAAACGTCGAGAACATTTCCATGTTTCAAAACCCAAATCCACTTGTAAGACCATGACTGTAGTTAGGATTGCCAATTCAGGATTGCCCCAAGTCCTGATGTTTCCAAGCCAAAACTGGCTTATTTCTCTTCCTGTGCCATCTCTGGTGGAGCAAATGGGGTAGTGATAATGACATTAATGTAGATGAAAAAACTGTGCAAAGCACACTGTTACAGTGCAAATATGGCAAGGCTGTGATACACAGCATCAACAATCAGCTATCGTAGTGAGTACAACTTTTGAACTGTATAATCTCGCATAACAGCAAGGTGTGGTACAGAGCTAACAAAATATAAAGATTGCCTGAAGAGTCTTTATAAATTGCATTAACAAATCCATGAAGATTTGCAAATTGTAGCAAGCCAGTGCTTTGCTAGCTGAACTAGAGATTTGTTCACAGGCACAGTGCTTTCCTCTTGCCTGGAGCATATCCCATCAGAACTGGAGAATCTACACCCTCATTTCTTGTCATGGAGCTTATCCCATGACAACTGGAGACTCAGGGCAAGGCCATGAGATGTGACAGCCCCTAGCTTAGCTCAGGCCTATAAAAGTTTTCACAGGGCCAAGCAAAATACGATGTTGTCTGGAGAACAGCAGCTCCTGTACCATCTTGAGCTCCAATCTTTCACTATCATCATGACTGAGTAATGGGTGACAGACAGAGACAGCATAAGACATTTTGCTGCCTGCAACAGAACAGCAAATGCTGCCTCCTCTCCCCCTAATAAACCCAAGGCGGATACTATCCAACATCATGACTTTTGCAGTGGGCTCTTGGTATCCCCTAGAATTTAGTTCCAGGACCCCCTATGGATACCAAAATCCGTGGGTGCTCAAGTCCCATTAAACAGTATGGCCTAGTAAAATGGTATCCCTTATATAAAATGGGAAATCAGGATTTGGTTTTTAGAATTTATATATCGTTTACATATTTTTAAGCCATGGATGCTTGAATCCATAAATAAAAAGTCCGTGGATATAAAGAGTGACTGTACATGAGGCAGGGTGAACCATAAACTGCCCCCGCCCCTATTCTTGGCAACAATTTGATGCCCTTGCAAGATAATCAAAAGTCTTCTACCAGAGCTGACTACCCCCTGTCTGATTGTAGGACCAGTCCTGAACAGATAAAAAGTTTCACTTCTTCTGTCACTTCTAACATTGTACTGAGGCCAGCCTGAAATTGCTGCTTTCTTTGAATCTGGAGTTATGCCCAGAAAACAGATTTGACAAATATTACCTAAGGACAGATACACCCCTTCATTTCCAGTATGGAAATAATCCAGACTGGAAATAATCTGGTAGACCTGATTATTTTCTCATCAGGCAACCATGGTGAGAGTGATGGCAGAGAATCCAGGACATGTTTTAGCTTCATAGCATAAGGCTGTGTGGAAGGAGGCACTCTTATTAGCTACTCCAGAGTTCTCAAGAAGGACCCCATCCCTTGATCACCACAAGGATAAGGCTGAGCACTGTGTAGAACTGTTGTAAGACTGTTGCTTACAATCTGCTCATATCTCCCCAAATAAATTCAGGCTCTGAGACCATCAGGAGAGGCCCTTCTTTGAGTCCACAAGCACAGTTGGTGGGGATGCAAGAGAGGGCCTTCTTGGTGGCTGCTCCTCGTCTCTGGATCTCCCAAGGGAGGCCAGAATGACATCTTCTCTGCTGTCCTTATGTCAATAGACAAAATCCTTTTTATTCCAAAAGGCTTTAAAAGCATTTTTTAAAAAGGGCTAAGAGTGCTGCATTGTTTTAAATTGAACTGGTTTTAATACTCTTCATCTTGTTAACTGCAATTTTATAATTTTAAATGTAGGTTTAAATTGTTTTAATACTGTTATTAATTTAATTGCATTTTAATGTGCACTGTGTATATGAGTCACAAGTTTGGGAGAAACAAATACACTAGATGTAATCCAGTAATAACAACAACAATAATATCATCATCTGGTGTTGGTCAGAGCAAAGGCAGTGAAGCATCAAATTCAGTGTAATTATGTTTTAAATGAATGTATCAATAGCAATTTATGGTCTGTTCAGTTAAAAGAGATTCCCAACAATTTTGGATGGAGAAGACCAAGCATGTCGATTGGTAACAGTCATCCACCCAATTTCTTTACATCAGGACCTGGCATGTGCCCTACCATCCACCGCTATATCCCCCGTGACTCCAAAGCCTTCATCCCTGTACCTCGTTCGAAGGGTTTCTCCATCCTGTGCCGAGTGAATACCTCCTCATCCCGCTGTGAATGGGTACTGATCGCCAACAAAGGACGCTCTTACTATTTCAACATGGACCTGAAAGACCATCTCATCCTACACAGCATGGGTCTCATTGTCATACACATGAGCAAGGAGCTGGAAGGGGAGTACAAGGTCCTCTCAGGCCTCAACAGAACCTGTGATGGTCGGGTCTTGATGACAGCTGTGGGTGAGTTTTTAGTGGATATAAGGGGTGTTATTATTTCTTTGACTCCTGAAAAAAGTGATAGCAGGTTCATGGATTAGGACAGGGGTGGGAGGAATTTTCTCCAGGTGATTAGCAGTCAGTAAGGATTCAATTCCAATTGTTTAACAATAGTAATAACAAAATTATCTCCTGCACCTAAATTTGTCGGAAAATAAGGTTGGCACAACCAGTAAACAGCTGTGAGCTCACTTAAATTCTAATAGTAAAAACAACATTGAAGTGCTGTAGCTACATCCCATGAAATCCTGGGATTTGTAGTTTTACGGGGTCTTTAGTCTTCTCTGCCAAAGAATGCTGGTGCCTCACAAAACTATAGCTCTCGGGATTTTCTAGGATGGAGCCATGGCAATTCAAGTGGTATCAAACTGCATGTATTTCTACAGTATAGATACACTCTTACTCTCAGTGAGTGAAACAGTATGCAAAGATACCTTGTAGCACCTTTAAGACAAACTATGGCGCAGTACAGGCCACCCAAAAAGGGTGGCCTCCCGGTGCCTGTTTTTCCGCCGGAGGGAAGCTGCAGCTGCCAAACCGTGCGGCTTCCCACCGGCAGAAAAAGAACCCACAAAAAGTTGGTTCTTCTCAAGCTGCGGCAGTGTAACAAGTGCGCCACTGGTGCACTCATCACGTAAGTACTGTGCGGCGCATATGTAACAATGGTGGTGCCATGTATACAGAGCGCTGCCATTGTTACGTCCTCATCAGGTGCTACGGTTGTGGGGTGTGTGGGCGCTCCACACCCAGGCAACCCTAGCATGTGATGAGGGTGTCGCAAAGGACCCATATGTACTGTGCCTATATCAAAGAAGTTGTAACATAAGCTTTCATAGACTTGGTCTACTTCTTCAGATGCATGAGTGAAACAGTTCCAGGTGAGGAGCAAAGTGGCAATTAGGCTCAGTGAGACTAATGCAGTGGCTTCCAACCTTTCACCATAATCACACCCAGCTAGTTTATGACATTGTGGTTTACACATTATAAACCTTTCCTTGTGCTTTTTCAATGTCAGGTCCATTATTTCTTTATCGGATTTTCCTACTAATCCCCGGCATCATGTTTCTGTGTGGACTGGGTCTGCTCTGGGACTGGCTGATAAAAGCACGCCATCGGCTTGCTGTCTCTGAAGAGGAACAAATCTCTCATGACAGGATTCAGCATGTCATCCCTCCGCCAGATCTGAGTAGCAGCAGATAACAGAAATTCAGTCATTTTTCTAATTCAATAAGAAAACAACTCATATGTGACCCTCTGTTTGATCTGTATATGTGGCTTGTAAATATCTCTTACTTTTGCAAATGTCCTGCTTGAATCCTGATTTTGTTTCTTTTGTTTCTTAACTCTCTTGTGGGTATTTTTAATAAACATGTATGGCCTGAACAGACTTGCCATTTATCTTGGACGATGGGCTGCTTGTGTTTGCATTTGCACAGGAATTGAAAGCAAAACTAGTCTTGATGTCAATAGCATTAATGCAATCCATATTTTTTTTAAATGTAAATAACAGAGGCAGGGGTCCAAGGGGAAGGGGAGAGAAGGAGGTGGAGTGGGAAAGTTTAATCTTTCTTCCTCTATATGGTTCTTCCTTCAAGCTATTTTGGAAAAAAAGGTTTCCTTCTTACATAAATAGCAATTTCAGTTTGGTACTTTTGATAACATTGGTAGGAAATGGATCAAACCTCTCCTGTCGACTGGCTGCTGTCCTACTACTACTAGGACTCCCTTGCACTTACATTCTTTATAAAACTGCCTCTATATCATTTTTGTTTTGGCCATGTGTAGCCATCAGAAACCATAACGCAGGGTGCATCTTCATTGTAGAAATAATTGAGTCTGATGTCATTTTAAGTAGTGTAGCTCCATCTTATGGAATTCTGCAATTTGTAGTTTTAACAACCTTCTCTGCTAAAAACTCTGCTCACAAAACTACAAATCCCAGGATTCTGTCATGGCAGTCTAAGTGGTGTCAAACTGCAATACGTCTATAGTGTTGATGCACCCAAAGACTCTGTGTAGTTTCAGTAGTACAAATATGGGTTGATAATTGTTTTTATGCATTAATTCTGAAAATCAGCATCAAGCTATCATGGATATAGTATTTAGATTTGCTACAGGTTTATATGAGGAAAAAAGTACATTGATCTGAAAGAAGAAATATTAAATATCAAAGAAACCAAACAAAGTGGTAATTCTCTGCAGCACCCAACATTTATTGCCACTGAGAGAGGTCGCTTGACCATTACAGACAAGTGGAACAATGTATGAATTGACAATGCATGTTTAAACAGAATTCAAAATGTGTACAACCAGGGAAGGAAAGATACGCAACCTTAGTTTCACAAATACATGACTTAATTCACATTTTGGCACATTTGTGGGAGGGGAGTGTGGTAAGCACAGAGTTCTAATAATCAATAAATTTATTGGTACAAGCTTATATATATCCAGAGTGCATGACTCAGATGAAGACATCTCAGGCAGGTGGGACAGGCAAGAAAGAATGATGGATTGAAAAGTAAATGTTTGTGTATCTGTGTTACTACTTGGAAGAATTATGTGTACCCAAAATTATTTTGAAATAAGCTATTGATATGAAAATCTTTCTGATCCTCCCATAAAGTTTACAGGTTGAGAGGTTTTCAGATGTCTCATGGAGGTAGCTCAGAATTATAGCTGCTCATGGTTTACAATTGTTCTTTTCTCCCCCCACTCCCTTTTCAACACTCTGGTCTCTGATCAAACAGATTTTGTTACTTCCTTCCAAACCCCTCCACCAAAAATACCAGTAGAATATGTGCCATAAAGTACTCAAATACATGAAGATGGCTTGCTCTTGTCTTTTCCTACTGCAGTTTAATGTAGTGAAATAAGCAGGCAAAATTTAGAAGTTCTGATGAAAATTGGCATCTCAACCAGTTCACGTGTGAACTGTGAATCAGTTGGACCCATTCCCACTTATTTGGAACGGAATCTTAAAACTGGTTCAGTCAACACAGTGGTTGCCACTATGTTTGCGCTGGTTGTATTCACCTTTCCCCAGCCTCTCCTGCCATGCCTGCCTGCCTCCCTCCCTCCCCCTCCTTCTCATCATTCTCTCCTTCCCTCCTGCCTGGGGGCCCCGGTGGTGGCGGCGGCAGCGGGGGCTGTCAGGGCTCGATCCACCACCTGCTTCAGCTCCCTTGCTTCCATCCATTCTTCTTGTGGCAGCAGCGGCGACAGGTGGAGAAGGGTGCTAACTGGGGCTCGTTGGACATGCCTCTGTCCGGCGTGCCTTAGTCCATCCTCTAACAACATCCAGGATGGAGGCACGTCCAAAGACTCCCAGCTGGCAGCCTACTCCACCGCTGCTGCCACCACTGTCCTCCAGGCTGCCAAGGCCTCCCTGAGCTGGGATTCCCTCCCTCCCTCCTCCCTGGGATTCTGGGAATGGCCAAGCTCAGGGAGGCCTCAACTACCAACTGGGGGTCTTTGAACGTGCCTCCATCCTGGACACCATTAGAGGATGGATTAAGGCACGCCGGACAGAGGCACGTCCAACGAGCCCCGGCTGGCAGCCTTCTCTGCCTGCCACCGCAAGAAGAACAGACGGAGGCAAGGGAGCCGAAGCAGGCAGCAGAGGGAGCCCTGACAGCTCCAGGTACTGCCAGGGCTGCCAGGCAGGAGGGAAGGAGGGAAGAAGGGGGAGGTGAGGAAGGAAAGAGGGAGAGAGGGAGGTATGGGTGGGAGAGAGGCACAGTCGTGGTGGAGAGGGGCTGCCGTGGAGGATTCGAATCTGTCTGGGTTCCCACTGGGCTGAATCGATTTATTGTCAAATCGATTTATTGTCAAATAAATCGATTCAGCCCAAAAAGGAGTGGGAAAACCCAGCTCTTTTTTGGCACAAGTTAAATGGGAGAAAACCATGCCCCCCCCCCCTTAGGAATCAATTCCAAATCGATCCCCAAGTGGGAACCATAGTGGTTTAAACCAGATCGTGATTCAATACGATCCAGTTTAAATAATAGTGGGAATGGGCCCAAGCTGTAGTTAAAGACAAAAGAAAGGCAGTTCAGTCCAAAAGGTAGCAAACTTAGCAGCCAAAATTTCTTATGGCCAGACAGCATTGTGTAGTGGGAGGGAGGAAATTCACATGCACAACAATAGCTTTCTTTCGCCAGATTCAGATCTGTGAAGAATTATTGTTTGTCAAAGGTGCTTAACATAGCTTACATTTGGGCACCATTTCAAAAAGGACTATCCCTACATCCATATTGTTTCCTGTTCTTCATCAATATTTTCTTGTTTTAAAAAACCCCTGCCATCTGAGCCTGGGGGACTCAGAGCTCCAGGTCCCACACGGAGAGGGGATGGCTGCCTTGTGTGCTGAGAAAGGGAAGCAACTCCTCGTGGAAGGATTCTTGGAAAGTGTAGAGGTGGTTCATGCTGCTGCTGTTGTAAAAGGACAGCTGCCCCCCTTCACAGTCCAAGTACACCCCAACCTTATCCATCCTCCCACAGACCGAGAGAAGTGTGCGTGGCTCACTCAGGGCTTGGTACTGTCCAGCCCTCAGCTCAATGGCCCACACACCTTCCTTGGGATGAAAATTCAGGCGCTTCTTGCGTTTCACAGATTTCTTAGCTGCCCCTACCACCCAGCCTGTGCTGTCCCCAACCCGTATCTCCCAATAGTATCTCCCCGAAGTGAAGCCCTTCCTACCCACCACACAAGGGCTGGAGGTGAAGCGCTCTGGCTTCCGTCGCCAGAAACGTCTGCCTGGGCTGAACTTGACCCCAGTGGCTTCCTCCACAAGAACCAGGCTGGGATGAGCAGAGTTGCAGTCCAAGGTGATGCAGGCTGGGACTGTTGGGGGAAAGAAGAAGAAGAGAGAAAAATAATTACAATGAAAGCTTAGAACATCTGTTGTATTCACCTCTGGAACATACTTCATATGAAGGTCAGTAGAGATCCAGGAAGAATCAAATACAGTGGGCCTTTGGTATCCGCTGAGGTTTGGTTCCAAGACCCGCCATGGATATTCAATTTCCGTTATATAAAATGGCATAGTAAAATAGTGTCCCATATATAAAATGTTAAAATCAATTTTGCTGGGGGGGGGGTTAAAATATATTTTAAGAAAGTAGATTGTTGAATCTGTGGATGTAAAAACTGTAGATACAGAGGTCTGACTGTAAAAGATATGTTAAGACTGAGCATCAAACATGTAAACACGCAAGTCAGATTCATCCATGTCTGGCAATATAACAGTACTGGTATAGCAGTGAGATGTCACAGCTGAACATCTCTAAATTTTAGTTGCTGGAAGATCTACTCCACTTTATTTGTTTTCCACTTTGTCCACCTGCTTTTTCTTTTAGATATTGTGATATTATTCTGCTGCCAAAGCTCCATGGAGTTAGCTTCACCCAACGTATAAAACTGCACCGCAACCTTTACTTGAAATTACAGAGAGCACTTGTTTAAGAGTGCTTTCAGAATTTATCCAATAATTTAACACTGATACACAATCACACAAAGAAAACCTAAAAACCTGGTTTCCCTTTGGACCAGGTGGGAATTTCTAGTGTATAGTCATGGAAAGGGAATAGAGTTTGCAGTGGCATTCCTCTGCCCCTGCCAATTCTATGTGCATTCAGTTGATTATGTAAGATGCACCCAATGTGTATACTATTGTAGGCTGGGTGCTTTATTTTGTGTATAAAATTTGTGTAGAAAGTTATAAAACTTAAGGCCTTGAAGCCAGCATATGGCAACAAAGAACGGCAATAAGTGATCTGTGTCTTCATAAAAGGAAAACCAGAATTAGCACCTCCACTTGGAGCTTTCTGCGTGACGCCATTACTTCCCTGTTATTCTCTCATAGGAGACTGCCTTGAAAGTGTGATTTTTTCTGAAATAATTTGTATTAATCTATAATGAAATCAATTGTAAAATATGGATCTTACACCGTATGTTTGTGTTTGTACTATTGTATGTCTACATGTTTTTAATAAAATTTTATTTAAAAAAAAAAAAGAAAGTGTGATTTTTTTACATACACAAAAAGTCCATTAATGACCACCTTTCTTGCAAATATCCTGTTTTAATTACCAGTGCAAAAGTTAAATTCCACTTTAATGGCAATTTTGGGTGGTTAGAGTTTATTAGTCGGCACACTGTGGGCAGGGAAACATGATCAGAAGAGAAGAAGGAAAAGTAGGGTGGACACAAGAAACTTTAAAACTGTTTTTCTTTCTAGAAAAAAAAAATACCCTTCAATAAATTACTGCTTCCGGGGCTTGTCAGAACCTTTGCTCACTACCCCTTAATTATCCTTTTCCAGTCCCATTCTGTCTCTGAAATGGTAGAATGCTATGATGCTCCATCAAGATCTGAGGGGGTGAGCAGATACACACACACAGAGAGAGAGGGGGGGGATTTAAGGGGGATGTCTTTTTAAAGATAAGATGCTTGTGATTTATATATCTATGAAAGGGGGAATGTCTGTGTGTGTGCCAAATAGGAAAGGTGGGCAGTGCCAAATGCTGTGTACTATAGATTTTTAGTGTGAACAATGCCTGAAATGCCAAGGAGATTCCACATGTGTGATAGGGAAGAGAGCAGTGCCACCTGCATTGTGCCTTTGACAAGAGCGCTATTTATCAAGAGAAGAGACATGTGATAAGACCTTAAGACAAATAAATAGCAACAATAAAGTAAAAGAATAGAAAACTGACCAGGAGCAGTCATCTGATGGCAGGTAACCAGTTAATATTGTGTATCTTATTGATGGCATATCAAAAGACTAGTTAAAGTATTGTGTGATTGTACAAAAAAAAGCCCAGTAAAAATCTTATTTCCAGTTGGATGATGGATGGCCTTGAACAAATAGACAATTACAATTGGTTGAAGTCAAGAGACCAGTTAAAATCCTATCTGATTGATGGTGATAGCTAACCTTCAAATACCCTGGCAGTACTCCCACTGGATAGAAAATGTAAATATCCTGGATGTGAGCTATATAAACAGAAATAAGTTGCCTCCATTTATAGTAAGCCTCTGACCATGCTGCAGATAATATGCAGAAGATAAGATGCCACAAAGCCACTTTCTGTCTGCTACTCCACCAGATGGGTGAGATTATATTTAGCCTTGAAATGTCATAACAATATGAAAGAGTATTTATTACAGAGATATAATTATTCAGAGTCATATTCATGCTAGTCTGTATCAGTATGTAAAAAGATCTTGCACCACCTCTGAGACTAACGTTTGTAGCATAAAACTTTCATAGACTGGGTTTAATGAATTCTGAGGTAGTAGACTCAGTCTATAAAAGCTTGTGCTACAAACTTCTTTCTCTCAGTTAGTCTCAAAGTTGCTCCAAGATCCCTTTGCATACACAGATAAAGTTCATTTCTCTATATGTCAGTTTAAACTCTAATGGACATTATGCTTGTATACATCTTCTGGTGGAACACCAAAAGAAGGAACCTGCAAATCCCTCAAATAAAGAGACACCAGTGCAGAAGCACACCTGCAGTATAAATTACATATATGGATCAAGTATGCTTTACATATATAGAGTATGCTTCATTTCCTGGCCCCCCACTGGGACTGCTTACATGGCCAACAGAATGCAAAGAAAGAAAGAAAGAAAGAAAGAAAGAAAGAAAGAAAGAAAAGAAAAGAAAAGGCCAGGCACAGGACCTAAATGCTAGTAAAATGCAAATCAGTAGCTTCCAAACAAGCTAATAAAATATGTGCTAGACAATGCAATTGTTAGGAGGACTTGTAATAGGTTGACCAACCAAACCCAAAGAGTGCTCACCAATGGCTCAGCCTCAGTCTGGAGAGAAGGAACCAGTGGGGTCCCACAGGGTTCCAATGCTATTCAACTTCTTTATAAATGACTTGAATGAAGGAATAGAAGGCATGCTTATTAAATTTTCAGATGACATCATAGGAAATATAGCCAGTACCTTCTAAATGACCACAACAGATTAGAGAGTTAGGCCCAAACTAACAAAATGAATTTCAACAGGGGGAAATGTAAGGTATATTTGGCAGAAAAAAATGAAATGCACACATAAAGGATGGTGGCATCTGGCTTGATGGCAGTACAGGCAAAACGATGAGTCTTTGTGGACCACAAGCTGACCATGAGTCAACATGTGATGCAGCTGAGAAAACCAATGCAATTCTATGTTACATCAGTAGAAGTACTGTATAGTTTCCAGATCAAGCGAAATAATAATACTATTCTATTCTGCATTGGTCAGCCTGACCTAGAATACTGCGTCCAGCTCTGGTCACCACAATTTGAGAAGGATGTTGACAAGCTGAAGCATGTACAGAAGAGGGCGACCAAAAAGGTGAAAGATCTGGAAACCATGCCTTAGGAGAAGCAGCTTGGGGAGCTGGGTATATTTAGCCTGGAGAGGAAAAGGTTAAGAGGCGACATAATAGCCATGTTTAAATATTTGGAATGGTGTCATATGGAAGAAGGAATAAGTTTGTTTTATCCTTCTCAGTGATGGAGAACCTTTTAGAGACCAAGTGCCCAAACTCAAAGGTATTCTCGCACCAGGTATTACCTGGTGTTGGACGGCGGGACTTCCAGGTGGGACGGGACTTCTGGGGGGATGGACTTCTGCCTTCTGGGGGAAGATGGATGGCCATCTGTCAGGGG
Source organism: Sceloporus undulatus (assembly GCF_019175285.1). Lineage (NCBI taxonomy): Eukaryota > Metazoa > Chordata > Lepidosauria > Squamata > Phrynosomatidae > Sceloporus > Sceloporus undulatus. The sequence goes on along the minus strand of NC_056523.1, from coordinate 18,272,935 downwards.
TGCTTTGATTGTGTTTTCCTGCATGGCCAAAGGGGATTGGACAGGATGGCCCTTAGGGTCTCTTCCAACTCAATGATTCTATTATTCTATACCAATCTCCATGTATGGTGAATATATCCTGACAACTGTGTGACTGGACAAAATGCTAAGTTGAAGAAAAAAACAACTACAAATCTACCTATTTTAGAATTTTGTCAGTACTGGTCCATTTGATTTGTAAGCCCCTTTCCCTTAAAGCATGAGGAATCACCTCACCTGGATGCACTGCACCCAAGAGTTCTTTCCAGGCATAGAACTGCAGAGGCCCTTTGAACTCTCCCAGGTTCAAATCTACAGGCACCACTCCATCTTCATCCGCATCCTCATCCTCCATCTCTGCTGTTCTCTCTTGTTCCACCTCCTCCTCCTCTTCTTCCTCCTCTTCTTCTTCCTCCTCCTCTTCCTCCTCCTCTTCTTCCTCTTCTTCTTCATCAACATCTTCATTAACTCTCAGCCCACCCTCCTCTGCCTCATTGTCACACTCATCTGTGTCTTCACTACTGGCTCCCAATCCTTCTTCCATCATCTCTGCTTCTGTTTCCTCTTCCTCTTCACCTTGGGACCTTTGTTCCTTACGAACTCTGCAGAGGAAGAACACCCAAATTTTAGTCATTTTAGTTGGCTCTGCTTTGATTGATTGATTGATTGATTGATTGATTACACAATCCACACTGTCCTCCCAAGCCAAATAAATCATATTTACTGACAGGTTTCAGTTTTTACTGTAGTGCATACTTTCAATTGGCCTTCAGGTGGCAGTAGTATTGCAAGAAATGACCATTTGAAAACCAAGAAGAGGATATT
>NC_056523.1:18258265-18272082 GCF_019175285.1 Sceloporus undulatus | reverse complement strand
ATCATCATCATCATCATCATCATCATCATCATCATCATCATCATCATCATGCTTTATTTATATAGTGCTGTAGATTGTAAAACAAGGCCAAGAGCCACAAAATATATATTGTTTGGCTAATCCACATAGAGATGCCAACTTTTCAACTATAATAGAGTTTTTAAACCATGGTTTCCTGTGATTATAAGATATTAGGACAGGATGTTTTATATCCATGCTGGGAAAAACATATTCACCTGATCTCTGCAGACTGAGCTGCTTTTTGAAAGGTACAAGAGCAAGTCATTGTCCACCCCCACCTTCCATTCAATAGGTCAACCTTTCCCACACTCACAATGTGAAAGACCCATAGCTCAGTGGTAGAGCACATGATTTCTATGTAAAGATCTCATATTCAACTATGGCATTTACAGGAACAGCTAGAAGAAATCCCTCACTGAAACTCTGAAGAGTTATTGCCAGTCAATACAGATGCAGCCTTTCCAACCTGATACCCTCCATATACTGAAGACTATGGACATATCTATACAGGCCACTTAATCTGGTTTTCCCCTGCCTTTAAGGCAAGCTGTCTTCAACACAGGGCCAAAGTTCCGATTCAAGTGCAAACTGTCTTCATGAGGCCAGTTCTGCACTGCATCTGCCCCATCCCTGCATTAAAATGAATTACAAAGACTTACATTTTGTTTCAGATCTTCCAGTAAAACCTGAAGTAGCAATGCCGGGCAGCTGTCCACACATATTTCTCACTGTGCTGCCAGGAGCCACCACTATTGTTGTGAGTTTCTCCCTCTCAGATCACAAGGCATCCAGCCATGTGAAAAACTCTGGGCACCCTGTTTCTGACCTCAGAGGAAGTAACTTGCAACAGTAGCAAAGGGTGACAGCAGAGATGTGTTTGTAGACATCTGCCCAGCATTGCTATGGAGTACACAGATAACAGGGAGAATTGGGGTCAGCACTAGTACCAGAGTACTTTGGGTGCAGCTCAGAGTATTTTGGCTGGTGTGAACAAGTGCTATGACAGCCATCATCCATGACTGGGGCTGATGGATATAGGAAATTACAACACAAGTCCTGTTCTCGCAGGAGTCACATCAAGTTTTTTAAAATGGGAACACACCACTTTCAGAGCAGTCATCACCAGATATCTTCTTAATCGCATTTTCTTAATCACTGCTTCCATCTTCTCAATACTGCTTCCTAACCGTCCCTTAACTTCCCTACCCTATGCCCTACCAAGCATGCCTTTTCATTATTTTACTTTATTTTCTTATTGCTTAACTTATTTCACACTGCTTCAGAGCTCTGCTACTGTGAGTTAGGAAGGAAGACAGAAAGAGCGGGGGGGGGGGGAATAAAAGGAATCAACCTGCTTGGGCATAGTGGGAGGGGAGGAGGACAATGGAAGTGGAGGGGAGACTGACATAAGTGACTGCCAATAATGCAACTGCTTGGCAGAGATTTTTTTGTACCTGGGGACTAGCATGATAGCAAGATCATAGACAAGTTTACTCCATCAGTGAAAAGGGACACAGCGGCTACAGGTAGGAGGCATTGTCATGTAATAAGTATTGCCAAAGTCGCTTTTTTCCCTGGTCTAATTACAGTTTAAAACCCATATGCAGTAGTCTCCATAGTCCAAACTATATGCTGGCTATTGGATTGAGGAAGTGAGACAAACTAATGATCTGATTCATTATAAGACAGTTTCTTATTTTCCTACATGTATGAGTCAGACAAACAGAATCTTCTGAAACTTCAGCCTCATTGTGGCTGTCTTTTTATGCTTTACCTCTCTGTGGTTACTTGTTATACAAGAAAAGGCAGATGCTACTCACCTCTCCAGCAACTCCTTTGCTTCCTGGACAGAAAGAAAGAGAAAACGGCAAGGTGATGAAACAACTACAAATGCCTCTTGCCTACAGTATTCATCATTTTTCTCAGCAGAGGCAGCTGGACAATTTTTAACGGATGCATGACATACAAGCCAAACATGTGAACATAGAAGAAATGGTGAGAAAAGGTTCATCTCTCTGGTTATTCTTCTGCCCTGTTCCATCCAACAGTCCTGATTTGGCACAGACATTCCTGATTAATCCTCTGCCATTTCACTTTTTACGCTGCTTTTAAAATATCCCATTTTCTTGCTTTTCCTCCCATGTCCCCCTATCTGTCTTCACATTACTTCAGTTTTTTAAACTGACTTCAAAACACAAAAGCAATTAACTTGGAGGGGTGGTGTAAGAATCTTGCCTTTCCCAGTAGGTTCAAGGCAAATGTAAAGTGCTGCAGTCTCTGCTAGCTTGTGGTGCCATCTTGACCACACTATAAGGTTGCTTGGTCAGATTTGTCCTGTGAAATATTGGAGGGTGTGTTGTCCCATGGCCATTAAAGGCAAATAACCACTCCCAGGAAAACAGACAGTCCCTTTGAGGCCTGCTGACACAATTCTCTTGGAGGATGAACAGGCCACCCTTTCAGCACCAGATCGAGGCTGCAGCAACTACATGCTGTGGCCCAATCTGGCCTTTTTGCACCGTGGAAAGGGTGCCCTAGCTGCCAGTGCTGTGGCTTTTGGTGCTCCTTTGGTGCTGCATCATCTGGGTGCAATACCAGAGGAGCACCCTGACACCACCTACCATGTGGCAGGGTGTGCACTGTCATGCCAGCATGGGGGCAGAGTGAGGGTGGGCGTCATGTGGATGCCATGCCTCCACTCCACCTCGATGCTGGCCTTTATGACCGGTCTGTCGAGGCTCATAGTAACCTATTTATTCCTCCCTACACCCAGTAGATACACACACACATACACAAATAAAATGCATCACTAGGACTGGTGTCTCCCAGTGGTAACTCATGGTGTCATTCCTCATTGACCTCCTCCCATACCACACCATATAAAATTCTTAGTAATGGATTTTGTACTAATGTTACTCATAAATTTTATCATAGTTATGGCACAAACTGCCACCAAAATTAAAATTATATGTTTAAATTACAGTATCATACACAGAGCCTAAATGTATTTACATGTACATAATTTCATCTGATTGAAGTGAAATTTGGTAAGATGTGATGTTTTTAAAGAAAATTTAAAAAGCATTTAAAAATAGTTTTAAATATAAATTAAAAAAATTAAAATTTAATTTTAAAAAACTGTGACTTCTCCTTTTTCTTCCTACTGAGCCTCACACCACTCCCACCATCTCTTCAATGCTTTAAAGGGATTCAGGTGAGCACCTCAGCCCATTTCTGCCCAAAGGCAGATGTTTGGGAAACAGCGGTGTTGGTCACCCTCATTAGGGTGTCACCTGTTGCAGCTTGCACCACCACCAGATGAAGTCATGTCAAACTGCATTACTTTTCCAGTGTAGATGTAGCCAAAGTTGAACATAAGGGGCTAAGCTTGGTATTCTTTCTCTTTCTGACATCCTTTCCAAGCTTACCTCAGACCAAGGCCCTTCTCACCTTGAGGAAGCTGATGTGGTCTTTGCATTCAAGTCCCGCCCGTACTTGACAGAGGGTTTCAGACCAAGAAGCCACCTTCTCATTTAATTCCTTTAATTTTGTTTCCATTTGGGCCAAGTTCTTTTCTCTTTGATTCTCCAGGGCCTCCTTTAACCCCAGCTCTCTGTCATTTAGCAGTTGGTGCAACTTCACAAACTCCCCAGAGAGATGGTCAGACAAGGATTCAGAGCAGGTCTGAAAGGGCACAAATAGGTCAGACCTGAGGTTCTGTTCTGTAAAAACATGACCACCATCTAACCCAAAGCCAAGAACAGAATGTATTTTCCTAGACCCATTTCCCCAAGACCTGTTATCAAATCCATACAACCCATTAATCCAGGCAACTGATTATGCTCCCAAACATTTACTTGCTAGAACAGATGAAGGAAATATTTACAATATTTTCAACAGCATGGCATAGTGGTTTGAGTGTTGGACTATGACTCTGGAGACCAAGCTTCGGTTCCCAGTTTGGGCCATGAAACCCACTGGATGACCTTGGGCACATCACATGCTCTCAGCCTCAGGGGAAAGCAAATGGCAAACCTCCTCTGAACAAATCTTACCAAGAGGACCCCCATGATATAAACTGAATTAACTTGAAGGTACAGACAACAAAAACAACAACAAAGCCAATCAAATGTCTTGGGGGTTCTCACAACCCATGGAAGTAATAGCATTCTCCTGGGCCATCACCACCATAAACATCCATGGCAATACAGGGCTGGCATTTATTCTTGATGTTATGGATGATTAATCCCCACTGGGTTTATAACACTACAAAATGTGTGGTGCTTTGCTATCACACAACTACATCACCACTACTACCACCTGGCTTGGCATCAGATACAGGAAGGGTATGTTTGTGTGAGAAGACAGTGTACCACAGTATATCTAGAAAAATTAAAGCTGAGGTCATTTGCCATCTTTATGTAGCCTGATTTGTAGAAGAAGAAAACAACATACTACCAGGAAAATTCTGGTCTGAAACCATGCTGGCAAAGTATAAGCATATAACTATTGGTTGTGCATGCATATACTTTATTTAGGACAGGATGCAGGGGATATTCTCTATCCCTTTGTGCTCTGTCCAAAACCTCACTTACTCGAGAAAACAAGCAAGTCTTGTGGGCTCCTGCTAGTTTACCAGCACTAGAAGAAGGAGCAGCTGGTTTTGGCTATGAGGATAAGGAAACAATGGATGTTCTATCTCTTATAGCTGAGACCAGCCACTTCCTCCTCCTATGAATCGCCTCCCCCACTCCCACCTATACTTGTTAGGAGCAGTAGCCCCATACAAATTGACTACTTCTGGGGTAGAGGCTTGATCCAGAAATCACATCTATTATATGGATCAATATGTAACCAGAACAGTACCACACACACAGTAGGACTGGGGAAATCCTAATGTTTATAGAAGTACATGATTCTTTATGAAAAAAAATGTCCTATAGAGGTTTGGGTGAAGCAAGATTTTCACAGTTTTCACACTATGAAAACTAAGAATGGTTGTAGGAAACAGGAACCAAAAAAACAGGAAGATGTGGGACCAGAATGGAGCAACCCCAAAAGGGATAGACCAGCTGCCTGTATGGAACTCTAAACAGGCAGACTTCATGCTGTGACATTTTCTTCATGGTCACACTTGCATGATGCAAATAAGCAGTCTACATATTTGCCTCAGACTGGCATCCTCTAACTGAGCAGTATCATGCCAGCAATTGCTAATATCAGGTATAAAATAACACAAAGCAGGAAAAGTATCTACAGTCATGGATTTTGAGATGACAAGAGGCAGATGCAGTTTAACACTAAATGGAAAATTCCAAGCACACTTCAAAAAAGCTAATATCAGCGCAGGACAGACTACCCAAAAAGGGTGGACTCCCAGCGCCTGTTTTTCCACCGGAGGGAAGCCGCAGCCGCGCAAACCACATGGCTTCCCACCGGTGGAAAAAGAACCTGCGAAAAGCGGGTTCTTCTAAAGCCACGGTGGTGGTGTAATGAGTGCGCCACTGGCGCAGTGGTTATGAAAGTGCTGTGCAGCACCGCACGGATGCCACACAGTACTTATGTGGCTCCCATGCTTACAGGACGCCACCATTGTTACGCCCTCATCACGTGCTAGGGTTGTGGGGCACGTGGGCTCTCCACCCCCAGGCAACCCTAGCATATGACAAGGGCGTCGCAAAGGGCCCGTATGTACCGGCCCATAATTGCCTGCCACACCTTTAATTCTATAATGTTCTCTTGCTGGCGACACTGGCTCATTTTCAGACGCCTGAGACCCTCCTCCAGAGGCTCTAGAGATGCCTTTAGTTGGTCCTAGAAGGAAAAAAAGAGAAAATATTCATCATTATTTAGGGATAGATAGTTTTGAAGAGGAAAGGAATGAGCAGAAGTGTCAAGAACAGACAGTGACCCCTTCAGGCTAGTCCACTGCAGCAAAGTGTCTCTAAAGCAGTGGTTCCCAACCTGTGCTTGGAGGAGCCCTTAGGGCTCTGTGTGTACTTCCTAAGAGCTCCGTGGCTGCTCCAGACAAATGAAAGAAATAAAAATTGAATGAAATTAAAGAATAAGAAACAAAAAGTAACACTACTCCTGAACACCGTTAAGTTGTAAGACATAGGGTAGGCCTCTTAGGGGCTCCCCCATAGAAACTGATTCTAAAAAGAGCTCCATGAGTCAAAGGGGTTGGGAACCCCTGCTCTAAGGTATTTTTCTGAGTCCTGTAGGCAACAAAAGTGTGCTGAAAATCTTTGTGACCTCTGGAATTGTGAAAGAGCTAACAACTTTTGGACTCAAATTCATAAACTGATGAAGCATATTCTGAAAATTAAACTTCAGCTGGATCCTGAATTCTTTTTATTAGGAATTTTAGCTGATCATTCAGAAAAGACTCATGGAAGAATACTACAGTCTATGACAATGACAGCTAGAATGAGCTAGGCACAAAGATGGAAGTCTGGCTTTCAATGGTTTAAAGGGCTGAAAGGGAGAGTCAACGGTTTGTCATTGTGGCTATATGTTTGATGAAGGATCCCAGCCTTTATTTATTGATTTGATTTGATTTACAATCGTCTTGTTTCCTAAAACTGGGATTTGGAGAGGCTCACAAAAGTTTTTAAAAACACAGACACAAATGAAAACAACCAAACAAAATAAACAAACATTATAATACACTTAAACAAATTACAATGTTACAACACAGCTGAATTAAAAGCAATTTTTACAGGAACAGCAGTTAAAAAGGAGAGGAGCAACTTCTTAAAAGCCCATCTTGAATTACCAGTAGCCATTCTGAATAAAAAGGTAGGTACCTTAACCTGCCACAAGTAGGATAACAGGAGATAGAGCCACCATCAGGCTAGTCAATCTTGGAAAGAAGTTTTATAACCCAACAGCAGTTACTGAGAAGCCATATCTGCAGGCTATAGCCATTTAGGGGTTGTACAGACTGGCCATTATGGTGTCCACATGACATATGCCCCGACTCCACCCCAAGACCGGCGTGATGCTGCATGCTGCATCACATGGCACGCAGCATCACGGCGCTCCTCTGGTGCTGCATCTAGATGCTGCAGTAGCAAAGGAGCATGGGAAAGCTGCACACCAGTGACTATGGTGCCCTTTCCAGGGTGCAAAAAGGAGAAGTATTTTGCACCTCGGAAAGGTGGGATTGAGGCCGTGGCATGTAATTGCTGTGGTCCCAATCTGGCGCTAAAATGGGCGGCTGCAGGCCACCCTTTAGGGGAGATCTATCAAACTCCATAGTCTCCTCAGAAGAGAAGCAACTCTGTTTTACCACAACTAGAGCATGCCTGTCTCTCACCTGATAAGCCAGAACTGCATTTTTGATGGGCAAGAAGTCATGCCCACGGTGCTGAGGCAGGTCCCGACAGATGACACAGACTGGTCCCTCATCCTGGCTGCAGAAGAGTTTGAGTGGTTCCTCATGTTCTTCACAGAAATACCAGCCTCCAGTCCCTCCCAGCTGAGGGCCTTCATCCAGTTTAAGAAGCCGGGCCTTCTCTGCCAGGCTGCACAGAGCTCGGTTGATGGCCATGTGGCGTAGGGCAAATGGTCGCCGGCATTCAGGGCAAAGCCCACGCCTTTGGCCCTTGGGAATGCAGGGCTCTAGGCATGGAGCACAGAAGCTGTGGCCACACTCCAACATGTGAGGGTCCCGAAAGATGGAGAGGCAGATGGGGCACAGCAGGTCCTCAGTGAAGCTGGATACCTCTCGCACTGAGGCCATGTTGAGCTCTTGCCACGTTTCCCAGATGTGCTGCGCTCTCTACCTACTAGCTTGGTGTAAAATTTTCTCTCGACTGACCTCAAATTTGTTTTTCTGGCAGAGTGTCTTGAGTTTCTGATTTAAGGTTTATTTAGCTGGACAAACCATCAATGGCTCATGAATTAGGATACCCTGTTTTTAACAATAACAGTAGAAATAATGAAATGAATAATACAAAAGATGAAGAATTTAGTTGCATGGTTCAGCTTCCCTCTATAAATATCCACATCTCTTCCAACTATCTCGATTTGGCAGGGAAAATCCCAATTAATCCTCTGTTGTCCCTTTTTTCCAACTGCTTTTAAAATGTCCCTGTTTCTCTCCCCTCTTCCTTTGTCCTCAGCTTACTTCAATTGCTGCAAACTGAATTTAAAGTGCAAAAGTTGTTTGCGGCTATTAACTCTGCGGTGGGAGAAGAGGGGACAGAATCCTGCCCTTCCCAGGAAACTCAGACAAAATCAAACTGCTGCAGCCTCTCCTAGCTTGTCTGTTTTTCCTCGTTAATTTGTTTTACCAGTTTGACCTCCTGAGCACACCTTGATGTTGCTTGCTGTCAGGTGTCCCAGTTTTCATCATGAAATGCTGATGGTATGTATCCAATTGTTTTTGAATAGAATAGACTACTACAAATCCCTGGATTGCAAAGGATAGAACATGACAGTTAAAGCCGTGTCAAACTGAATTAATTCTGCAGTGTGCCAGCAGTCTGGAACACTTTAAAAGTAGCTTTAAAAGTGGGGCAACAGAGGATTAATCAGAACTGTTCTGACCAAAGTGGGACAGTGGTACTTCTGAGCCAGTGTGGTGTAGTGGTTTGAGCACTGGACTATGACTCTGGAGACCAGGGTTTGATTCCTGGTTCTGCCATGGAAATCCACTAGGTGACCTTGGGCAAGGCACACTCTCTCAGTCTCAGGTGAAAGCAATGGCAAGTACCCTCCCCCCCCCGAAGGAATATGCCAAGAAAACCCTGTGATAAGTTCACTTTAGAGTGACCATATGTTGGAAACAATTTGAAGGCACACTACAACAACAACAATGAAGAAGACTTTGGCCAGCATCACTGTGGGAGGGAGGAAGCTAAATTCCCTCCTTCTCCGCTATAATGCAGAAACAGCAGTTCTGGTCAGGAGTGCAGAGGGAAGAGGCATTAGTGCCTTCCTCCTGAAAAAGCCCCTATGATCTTGCACTGCGTTGTTGACGTGGGGATATGAGAAAAGCTCCCCCCCACACACACACACACACACTCTCAGTGAATGCACATGAGCATTCTTGCTGCTTCTGGAATCCCTGTGAAGTTCAGATGTGGTCTCTGGGGCTGAAAATGTTGTACGCTTTGGTTGTACAATAAATCTGGAAGGCATGAAGCTGGTACCAGATGCCTTGATCCATCTAATGCAGGGATGGAATCACCTATCCCCCCAGAAGTTGTCAGATTGCATATTCTAATAGCTCTTGCCAGTATAAGTAATGCAGAGAGTGCTGGGAGTTGCAGTCAAATAACTTCTGGACTGCCTCATGGTTCCCATTGCTGATTAAATGGGTGCATGGTGACTTGAGATCTGAGTCAGCTGCATGAGTTTCTGTAGTGCACCAAAGCACAGTTGCCTCAGATAACCCAGTATCACATGCTAGTACTGCAACATTGACTTTCAAGAAGATTTTTTTAAAAGAAAAGATTAATAGCATATAGTGTAAAAGCAGCTGACATTTAAGAATCATAACCCTTGCTCATTCAGGGAGCACAGTCCTTTAAACAAGTTTAATTTAGATATTTAACTTTATACTAATTTCATTTTTCAAAATTCAGCAGCCCTTCTAACAACTGCCCACTTTAATGTACTCTCTCTCTCTCACACACACACACACACACTTTAGTTTGCATTTATGTCACAAATTATGTGAAGAACAAGTTTACTCAAAAGCAAGCCCCACTGATTCATTGAGATTTATGTGTCAGTAACTGACATTTGGAACTTCATCCACATCTTCTAAAGCTGTTTCTTTCATGTGATTGAAACGATGATGAGATCTCGTTACATGCCAAAGTCGACACTGAAGGGAGCAGAAGACACTCTCTTACCCTTGTAGCTGAAACTCTCTTTTTTCTCTGGAGTGGCTGTATCCCATTCTTCTCCTACTTCTCTTTTCAACTTTGAGAATCAGATTTGAGAATCAGATCTTTTTCTCCCTGGTTAGGTACCACCTTGTCATGTACTAGGGTGCACCTCCCTCCTCAGCACCTCATTCCTTTCCCAGTTGTCCTTCCCCTTTACATCCAGGCACAAACTGCAGTGACCAAGGACTCAGTAGTGGAGTACCAAACTGCAGCAGGGCTCACATCCATATGATAGTGATGATGCGGCATTCCTTTCCTCTGCAAACTGTGCCAACATTCTTGCAAATCTGACTCAGCACTCTACTTGCCCATTAACACTGCAGCCTCCAGGTCGGAGGAGGAAAGGGGCAGCAGGTGGAATAACCATGCATCGTACACTCAGGGTGACCAGCTGTCATAACTGCCAAAGAGGACAAGGCACCCCAAAATGTGGTACATTCAGGAATCCTGAGAGTGAGGGTTCCAGGGATAGAGGACAGTTAGGGGTAGAGTCTGAGTGGGAAAGGACTCCCTACCGTTTCACTTCCAGGACTCTAGGAAAGGGAGTGGCTGGAGTGTGATATCCTGCAGGATAGTGATAGCTTTGGTGACTGTTAGGTCTAATTTTAAGAGAGGAACGTAATAGAACGATTGAGTGAATCTTAGTTATAAGAAACTGGTGATTTAGATAAAGAGTTATAAACCCAATGGTAACTATAACAAAGTAGAAAGTAACATAAGATATCATATTAAAACCAACACTGCTAAACCTTGAAGGACTCTTTTTGCAGTCTGGGGGTGCTTCTGGACTCGTCGCTTCCCCTCACATCTCAGGTGGATACGACAGTTGGGAGCACTTGTTATCAGCTTCGGCGGATACGCCAGCTGCAACCCTACCTGGGCCAGGGGGACCTTGAAACGGTGGTACATGCTCTGGTAACCTCTCGGTTGGATTTCTGCAATGCGCTCTACATGGGGCAACCCTTGTACCAAACCCAGAAGCTTCAATTAGTTCATAACATGGCAGTGAGGTTGGTCACTGGATGTTCCAGGACCAGCCATATAACACCTGTCTTACAAGATCTACATTGGCTGCCCATTTGCTTCCAGGCGCAATACAAGGTGTTGGTTATCACCTATAAAGCCCTAAATGGCTTGGGCCCAGGGTACTTGGAGGACCGCCTCTCCCCATACAATCCACCCCACACTCTCAGATCGGTTGGGAAGCAATAGCTAAGGGTTCCCAAGACAAGATACACCTCATCTTCTGAAAGAGCCTTTTCTGTCTCGGCCCCGCACATCTGGAACTCTCTTCCTGACGAGCTCCGCTCCGTTACCTCCCTTGACCTGTTTAGGAATAAGCTGAAGACCTACCTCTTCCAATAAGCTTTCCCCCATGCGTTGTGACATCTGTTCTCTCCCCATCATATTGCACTTTCAAGCTAGTTTGTTGTTGTTTTTAATGTCTGTAATTTTATTCTGTTTTTAACATGGTGTATTTTTAATGATATTTTATGATGTTGATACTGTTGTAAATTGACGATGTTTTGTACCCTTGTTGTAACCTGCTTTGATCTCTTTTTGGAAAAGCGGGCTATAAATAAACAGTATTATTATTATGATTATTATTATTCCCAATCCATCCCAGAGGAGGCAATTTTTGATAACTGTTCTGAACAGTTCTCAAAAAATCATGTTCTTTGGGATGGACTGTGGACGGAAAGGAATGGAACGGAACGGAATGGGGACTTCTGTGTACAGTAAAATGCACCCCCCACTCATTACCCACTGGTTCCCAGCCCCTTTCGTTCCGTTCTCATCCCATGCCTGGAGCCCTTGTGTGATAAGGTCTTGAGTCACACTCCCACGGCCCCAAAAACCTTGTGATAGGGTCCCTCAGGGTAACTATAAGTTAGAAACAACTTGAAGGCACATGGCAACTGTTGTGAAGTGAAGAAAGCTTACAAAAATTAAAACAAATGCAGATGAAGAAAAGTTCACATCACAGATGGAAGTTTTAAATTTCTTGTTTTGCCACAGACCAATCAGGAATCCAAAGAAAGTTGTGGGGACACAGGACTGAAACACAATTTTCAAATTCAGTCAGCATCAGGTCTGCACCAGACAAAATTGATGAGTCCACCAAAGCTAATGCCAGAGATTTCTTTTTCTGTTTGTCTTTAAAACTGCCACAAGATTACAGTGCACCCTTGTCTTACATGGGGGATCCGTTCTGGACCTCTCCGCATAAGGCAAATAGCACATATGCTCAAGCCCCATTGCAACTCCATTAGCGCGGCTTTCAAAGTAATAGCAACAAAATGGAAGAACCAGATTGTTTATATTTTGCTTTACATCTGGCATAACCGTTGTTGCTGTTGTTGTTGCTGCATCCCTATCACAGGATTTTTTTTGGCAAGATTTCTTCAGAAGAGGTTTTGCCAGTGCCTGCCTCTGAGGCTGAGAGAAGTGACCTACCTAAGATGACTCTGTGGGTTTCCATGGTCATAGTCTAAAACTCAAACCACTACACCACAATGACTCTTTCTTGAGGCTTTGTTGTTTGTTTGCGTGTGCCTTCAAGTTGTTTTCAATTTACAGCAACCTTAAGGCTCATAGGACTTTCTTGGCAAGATTTGTTCAGAGGAGATTTGCCCTTGCCTTCCCCTGAGGCTGAGAGCATGTGACTCACCCAAGGCCACCCAGTGGGTTTAATGGCAGAGCAAGGAATCAAACTGTGGTCTCCAGAGTCCTACACTCAGACCACTATGCCACACTGGCTCCCATTCCCAGGTACTACCTGTGAAATAAAATGGTGCTCCGGCAGACATTTTCTTAATTTGGAAAACTCCTAGATCTGAAAAGAGCTGCAGGTAGCACTTCTGGAAGTGGACCCATGCTATATTCAGGTGGAAAATTCAGTGGCAAAAAACTTCTGATAACATCGGGATGCCACCCAAATTAAGCTTTAAGATGGATAGAGGTACGTCAATTTAGTAAGCCATGGGATAGGCTCCTTATCTGCAGCCTGAAGAAGTTTGACAATTTTAATTTTGGCCCCTGCCTACATCCAATTTGAGCAGGTCTATGATAAGGGGTCCTAGTTTAATTAATTTAATTAAGCCATAGACAACTGGACAGAACCCTACATGATACACAAATTGGTTAGTGCATAATTCTCAGACAAAATGACTCAGTGATGACAATTCTGTGGATGGGGGTAAGTTTCCAGAGTATGTCCCAGTTTTGAATAAAAATATTTATTAAACTATTGATGTTGTGCGGTTGTAACACCCAGGTGCCCTAGCCAGTTTAGCCAATGGTGTGGAACACTGAGAGTTGCATTCAGCAACATCAAAGGGGCCATATCATTCTCATTCCTGTTTTGAATGTTGAATTGGAATAATAAATCTGTGGCAGCCAGCACTCTATCTTTTCCTCCCATAACTCCTAATAAACAGTCATCTGCCTTCCTGCACAAGTCAAGCTATTTGTGTGATTCACATTTATATCTGTTTTGAAACGTCTTCTTTCAGGCCATCAGATGAGGGGGGAGGGAAGGGTAGTGACTTTAAAATAGCTCTTTTCCACCTCTGCATCTTGGTGTGTTGATATATGAACAAAACATTCTGAGTCAGAACTAGATGCCACCGTGTGGCGCACTAAACCCTGCACATTTTTAAATGGTGGTGTTGTTCTTTAACTATGAAGTTACATTGACTTTTCATAACCTTATCTCCTCCAGGCAAAACTGAAGCTAGAAGCGGGTGGAGCACTGGTATTTCCTGCAGGCTCTTGGTGCTGTGTTCACCGCCTGTGTGTGCGTATGGTTTTGGTAACTGTGCATGACTGTGGCTCCAGGATCCAGCCTGTGGTACTGACCCACTGAGGACCTGAAATTTCAGCACCGTG
>NC_056523.1:18169857-18258255 GCF_019175285.1 Sceloporus undulatus | reverse complement strand
AGGAAGGAAGGAAGGAAGGAAGGAAGGAAGGAAGGAAGGAAGGAAGGAAGGAAACCAGAGAACTCCCGACCAGAGCTACCCTTCAGATAGGTGTGGTGCTGCTGCTACTGCTAGCTGAACTTTGCCTATTGCTTTCCATGATGAAGTTCATCCTTGTGCCACTCTCTAAGCCTTTTTTTCCTAGCTGCTTCAGGGGTCTGGAGGTGCCAATTGTGTGGAAACAGCTCAGGCTCTGTGTGTGTTCTGTGTCAGGGTAGTGAAAGCAGTTGTTGAAATCTGACATTCCTTTCGGAAATCTCAGGGCCCTAGGACCTAGGACTTATATCTCTGCCCAGTTATCTGATCTATTTGCTATCCCTTTTTCTTCAGCTTTGGACACCCCTCTTCTCTAAGCAGAACTTGCTTCATACCCCACCCCCTCTCAGCAAACAGTACTCTTTCTCCTGAAAGGAATTGAAAGAAAGATAGACATTGGTTGCATAAGCTTTCATAGACTTAAGTCTACTCCTTTGTGGATCAGAGGAGGAAGACTTACAGAAATAGTGAAAGACTGGGAATGGAGTGAATATTTGATATAATCATTGTTGTAACAATAGCAGATGATATAATGAAATCTCTTAAATGGTTTTAAATAAAATGTTTAGGGCAGAAAAATAAAATGCACAGATATAGGATGTGGGACACCTGGCTGAACTAGACTACAGACCTTATCGGACACATGATTTTTCCTGTTATGGGAACAAGAAGGGGATGCTTGGGGTTGGTAAAATGCATTTTTTTCTCGGACTCGCATGTCCCCGAGCATCCCCTTCCCATGCCCATAATGGTGGGGGAAATGTGTCAGATAAGGTCCGAAGTGTGAAAGGGATCTTGGAGTCCAAGTAGACCACAGGCTGAACATGAGTCAACAGTGCCATGTGGCAGCTAAAAGGCCAATGTGATTTTAGGCTGCATCAATAGAAGTATAGTGTCTAAATCAAGGGACGTAATAGTGCCACTCTATTCTGTTTTGGTCAGGCCCCAACTGGAATACTGTGTCCAGTTCTGGGCACCACAATTTAAAAAGGATGTTGAGAAACTGGAGCGTGTCCAAAGGAGGGTGACTAAAATGGTGAAGGGTCTGGAAATCATGCCCTATGAGGAATGGCTTAGGGAGCCGGATATGTTTAGCCTGAAGAAGAACAGGTTAAGAGGTGATATGATAGCCCTGTTTAAATATTTGAAGGAATGTCATATTGAGGAGGGAGCAAGCTTGTTTTCTGCTGCTCCAGAGAACAGGACCCGGAACAATGGATGCAAGCTACAGGAAAAGAGATTCCACCTCAACATTAAGAGTAACTTCCTGACAGTAAGGTCTGTTCGACAGTAGAACACACTTCCTTGGAGTGTATTGGAGTCTCCTTCCTTGGAGATCTTTAAGCAGAGGCTGGATGGCCATCTGTTGGGTATGCCTTGATTGCGAGTTCCTGCATGGCAGGACATTGGACTGGATGGCCCTTGGATCTCTTCCAACTTTAGGATTCTATGATTCTATGCTTATATAATAAAATATAAAAACAATATACAGTGGGTCCTTGATATCCTCTGAGGGTTGATTTTAGGCCTTCCTCATCCCATGGATACCAAAAACCATGGATGCTCAAGTCTCATTATGTACAATGGCATAGTAAAATGGTGTCCCTTATATAAAATGGCAAAATCAAAGTTTTGAAAAATTAAAACTATATATATTTCAAGCCATGGATGACTCTCTGGATGCAGAATCCAGGGATATGGAGGGCAGCAAAACAATTTTAAAGTAGTATTTCAAACATTAACTTAAATAATTTTAAACATTAAAAGTGTGGAGGAAGGACCCAAACAATTATTGCCAGGTTAGCCTAACATCAATACCAGGAAAGATTCTATGAGCAGATGATTAAACAGAGAGTCTGTGAGCATTTTGAAGGGAATGCCATAATCACAAAAACTTAACTTGGGTTTCTCAAAAACAAGTCATGCCAAACTAATCTTATCTCTCTTTTTTTTGTGATAATATTACCAGCTTGGTAGATGAAGGGAATGGTGTGGGTGTAGCATATCTTGATTTCAGTAAGATCTTTGGCAAGGCCCTCTGCAATATTATTGCAAAAAAGCTAGTAAAATGTGGGTTAGACAACTGTTAGGTGGAATTGTAATTGGTTGACAGACCAAACCCAAAGGGTACTCACCAATGGCTCCTCTTCATCCTGGAGAGAAGGGACTAGTGGGTTTTCATAGGGTTATGTCCTCGGCCCAGTGCTATTCAACATCTTTATCAATGATTTGATTGAAAGAATCGAAGGCCTTCTAATAAAATTTGCATATAACACCACATTAGGTGGAGTAGTTAATACTGTGTTATCTAAATTGTAGGGGGTCCTGAGAAGACACCCACAAATTGTACTTAATGGGGAAATTGATTTAGTTCAGTTGGAAGCAGCAAGAAGGCTTTGGTACTGGAAAGCTGGGATCATCATCTTTATATAATGGTTCCAAACCTAGAGAACTCCACAGGCAATGTTCAAATCAATTTAGTTTATTAAAAAAGGAATTCACACTCACAAGCATTCTCTCACTCACATATACAAGAACTATCAATGCAAAGGTAGCATGTAATAATGAATTGCAGGGTAGTTAAGATGAAATGCTACACTGTTCCAAAGTGTAGCTCCCGATTGCAGGGTTACCAGAATGAAGATGGCTCAGTAGCTACTGGCAACATGGGGGTTGGCTCGCTACTGACGTATCCTGTTGAAATTGAACAGAGGCTATGTCTGGCTCCAAACTAGACTGATTTGCTAGTGTCTGAGCACATGTACTTATAGCAAGAATCATATCTTAAGGGCAGTGTTTCAGGAATTGAAAGCTTTAAGTGACTTTCCCGGGGGAGAAGAATGGGGTGTGACAATCAAGAATATCCAGACAATCAGCATGAATATCCTCAGACAAAAAGAGTGTAATTCCAAGAAGAAAATTCCCTTTGACTGCTGGATGCAAACAATTTTTAAGTCCAGTTCACTACTATGATGCTTTTAGTGAAGGGATTGCGCTAATTCCAATCTTGAGCACTCCCATCATCGCTAAGTGCCTTGGGTTTCTCCCACGCTGAACCATCCAGATGTCTCAATATAACATGGCTGTTTTCCTACTCTGACAAGCCCCCCTTTGGCTGCTTTGTAGCAACCTCCCTTTTTGATATTAATTTGATATTAAAGGTCATAGAATCATGGAATCATAGAATCGTAGAGTTGGAAGAAACCACAAGGGCCATCCAATCCAACCCCCTGCCTTGCAGGAAATCCAAATCAAAGCATCCCCGACAGATGGCCATCCAGCCTCTGCTTAAAGGCCACCAAGGAAGGAGACTCCACCACTCTCCGAGGGAGTGTGTTCCACAGTCGAACAGCCTTTACTGTCAGGAAGTTCCTCCTAACAAGCTTGTTCCCTCCTCAATGTGACACTCCTTCAAATATTTAAACAGGGCTATCATATCACATCTTAATCTTCTCTTCTCCAGGCTAAACATCCCCAGCTCCCTAAGTCGTTCCTCATAGATTTCCAGGCCCTTCACCATTTTAGTCGCCCTCCTTTGGACATGCTCCAGTTTCTCAATGTCCTTTTTGAATTGTGGTGCCCAGAACTGGACACAATATTCCAGGTGGGGCCTGACCAAAGCAGAATACAGTGGCACTATTACTTCTCTTGATCTAGACACTATACTTTTATTGATGCAGCCTAAAATTGCATTGGCCTTTTTAGCTGCCGCTCATAGAGGGGTGACTGAGGGCTGGATCCTCAGTTACAACTCCAGAGGACAGGATCAAAATTCAAAATGACCTTAAATAGGTTAGAATGCTGGGCCCAAACTAGCAATAGCAATAGTAATGGCAAGTACATTTCTATACCACTTATCAGTGCACTTCAGCACTTCCTACGTGATTTACAACGTGTAAGCTAATTGCTCCTAACAAGCTAGATATTCAATTTAGTGACCTCAGAGGGATGCAACCACTGAAGATCTCAAAGGTCAGCTGAGCAACTTTAATGGCTTGTGGCTTTCTTGCTATGGTAGAGGAGGACATGATCCTGGCTGACTGAAATACTGAGGCCTAAATCCAGTGGTTAGTTCCAAGTAAAATAAATACTTTGGAAATGCATTAAATCAAAGATAAGCACCACTGAGTCTAAGTGGTCTTGTATGGTTGTTCTTATGTGCCTTCACTTTGACTCTGTCTTATGGCAACTTCATAAATTTTCTTACTTTATTCAGAGAATATTTGCAGTCATTGTAGGATAAAAGAGAGTATGACTTGCTCAGTGTGTTACCATGGATCCTAATGGTATCTTCTGGAATCCTAATCCAACACTGAAACTGCTATAATATGTTGGCTTTCTGTCTTGTATAGTTGAGAATAACAACTAGATTTAGACCTGAAATGGCAGACTGACTGAAACACTGCAGGCCTAATTTATCTATGTTTTAAATTCATTCTGTGAACTTTCCTTCACCAACTACCTTCAATCCCACCTCAGGAACAGATACCACTTTAGATCAGCTGCAATGGCCTCAGTCCGAGAAGTGTCTGGCATTACTGAAGACTTGGTGTGCCCAGTGTGTCTCTCCATCTTCCAGGATCCTCGTATGCTGGGTTGTGGCCACAACTTCTGCCTTTCCTGCTTAGAGAGCTGTGTCATTCCCAAGGGACAGCATCATGGAACATGTCCCGAGTGCCGAGATCCCTTCAGTATCCAAGATGCTGTTCGCAACCGCGTCCTGGCCAATTTGTCTGAGAAAGCCCGGCTTCTCAAGTTGGAGGAGGGAAGCCAGTCCGGTGTGGCTGGAAGCTGGCATTTTTGTGAGGATCATGAGGAGCCCCTCAAACTCTTCTGCAGTCAGGATGAGGCTCCTGTCTGTGTGATCTGTCGGGATCTGCCTCAGCATCAGGGTCACAATTTTTTGCCCATCAAGAATGCCGTAAACAGTTATAAGGTAAGGGTTTTTGGACACTTGCAGTGCTTCTGCAGAGTTGCAGGATGCATTGGAAGTAATGTGTTATAATCAGGGTTGGATTATCAAGGGTTCAACTACTGCAATTGCTTCAGGCCCTTCACTGGCTGATGGGAAAATATGTAGCTTCCTCCCCCTCCTTCCCAATTGCTTACTTTCTTTTTTGATCTTCCATAGTAATTGTTGCAAGTCCATGATGTTTTCCACTAGTAGTATGGTGTTATCCGTGTATCTTGTTGATATTAGTTCATTCTGTCTTTACTCCTCCTTTTTCCAAGTCTAAGACTGCTCTTTTTTTCCTAGGTTTCTCAGCCCTTTATTAAGACAGGTTGCACTGGTTCACAGAATTAAAAAGCAAGGGAAAGAAAACCAACCATTGGTATTTATTTAGAAAAAAATGTTCTGTTCATTCATACAGAACAATTGTAAAACTCAGAAAACACATAAAAGCTCGGCATACAACAAAATTAAATTTTCGCTTTTACTCATGCAAGCGGTTGAGGATCTCTTTATACAGTTTGTGATGGGAATGATTACAGAATAGGATTTCATCATTTGGTTGAATGAAAATGATATCAGAGAGCATCAATAACAAAAAATAAATTAAAAACAATTTACAAAGATGCATTGAATAATTTAGCAACTATGTGTTAAACTTGCAAAACATACATTTTTACACCACATTCATTGTCAGAGTGGTAAACAGAGCTGAGACAATAAATTCACTGTTTCAGAATAAGGCAACTTACCTAAAATGGCTGTTAACATTAAATGTTATATGCACACAATGCCTGCTCTTTATATGATATTTTATGCATGCAAATTGAACAAATAGGGTGATAGAAAGCAACCTTGCCTGACTCCTTAGCCAATTGGGAACAATTTTTAAAATTCATTAATTATTCATTCATTTATTTAATTTCTGTGTCATTGTGCAGAGAACAGCTCACAAATGCTCACATACAGAAGTGGGGCCTATTTTTGGAATTGTTCCAAGGCCACAACTATGTTGTATATAATGCAAAAGTTCTTAGGACTTTATCACATGAGGTTTGAAAAGTGGAATTAGAACTGGATTTTAGTGTATGTAGCTATACCTTATCATATGATGCTGAATCTCTCCAATAGCTGGTCTGTAGTCCATCCGTTACTGGAATATTCCTTCTCATTGATGGGCAAAATCCATCAATGTGTCTCAATCCACCTGTTTTTTCACTTCAATTCATGTGTAATAGGTTCCTCCCAAAGCAGTTCTGATATGCAGGCAGCCACGAGGTATGAATGGGCATGATTATGTTCGTCTCTTTGTTTCCCTCTTCCTCTTCATCAAGCAGTATGTTTTTCTTTTTTTCAAATTTCTTTTCTTTCATGTTTACTTAATAGATTGCCATGATGACATAATTATGCTAAAAATAAAAAGAAATAAAAAGAAATACATACTGACATGCATGCTGGGAAGGAGATGGGGCAGGGAGGTGAGGCTATGGAGGATGGGGTGTGGACAACAGCAGCCAGGACAGAAGCAGCACCATGGCAATTTGGAAGAGCTGTGTGATAATGACTGTGGCCTGTTACAGACTGCCAAAATAAAGCTGCTTCGGGTCTCTTTGGAGGTATGCTATTTAAATGATGCATGGGTCCTAAGAGTCCGGAGGTCGCACCAAAGCCACACTCCATTCCTAAGCACTGGAGTGCAGCTTTGGTGCAGCTTCCGGATTCTTTGGATGCATGCATCATTTAAACAGCATATCTCCAAAGAGACCCGAAGCAGCTTTATTTTGGCAGTCTGTAACAGGCCTGTCTCTAACCTGCTGTTTGGGTGCTTTACAAGCTTGGTGGGATAAAGTTCTTAATCTGTAGACCATGAACCACATAGGAAAGTCATGGATGAGTTTTAAGGAGCTGATGAACTGGATGCAAAAACAAGAAAAAATATTTTCTTCCTACTATGAAAATGGCCTTTTCAATTTTCCTTTGTGGGAAAAATATTTTTTGTTTCATTGTCACAATATGTTATTAAGATGTTGACCAGCATTCTCCATCAGCTACTTATTTATAGTAAGTACACTTAGTTATACTTAACTTATACATATCTAAGGCTCGGTACATATGGGCCCTTTGTGACGCCCTCGTTATGTGCTAGCGTTGCCTGGGGGCAGAGCACTTATTACGTCGTCGCCACGGCTTTAGAAGAACCCGCTTTTTGTGGGTTCTTTTTCTGCTGGCAGCAAGCCATGGAGTTTGGCAGCTGTGGCTTCCCTCCAGTGGAAAAACAGGCACCTAGAGGACGCTCTTTTTGGGTGGTCTGTACCGCGTCTAAGTAATCTCTCTGAGCCTGGCCACCCCCAAACCTGGCGGAAAGGTCATTTACCTATGCTCCGATCACTGGCAGAATCGACCTCCTTTTCCCCATTCAGCTGATGCCTGGTAATACAGGTTGGAGGGAAGTACGATAGTGGTAGTAGTGTCACAATTGTGACTAAGTAGTGATTCTGAATACAGAACAGTTACCTAGACTTGCTAGTCTATAATGGTTCCATATCCACAATCATTACTTAATCACAATTGTGAGACTATTGCCATGATAGTTAAGTGTACTTAACTAAGAACTTTATTACATGAGGCTCATAAAGGTTTATTTTCACAGGATAATGACATCTTTGGCTGTTACCACATGATGCCATGTGTGTCCTCTAACTGGTTTGCATTCCATCCATTTCTAGAATGCTCCTATTCATTGACGGGTAAAATCCATCAATGTCTCCCAATTGTACTACTTTTCCAGGATGGATTTAAGTGCAATAAGTGCCTCCCACTGCAGTTCTGCTTCTTAGGCAGCTGGATGGTGTGAGTGAGCGTAGTTCTGGTCTCCTCCTTCCCCTTGCTATTCCAAAGCAAGCTGTTTTTCTTTTATTTACTATTTATTTTATTTTATAGTACAGTGTGCACTGTATTGCCATAATGTTGCAATTACGGCAAAATAAAATAGGTCAGTAGGGCATGAAGGGGTCAGATGGTGACATTTTGGCAATGGAGCAGAAAGCAGATCACCTGACCGTGGATCTCCAAAGCAGTGCACTTGAGGGGGAAAGTGTGATAATAAATGATGCCAAACTAGACTGCTTCCATTTTTAAACGAGTGTGATTGTGGCATGACAGCGGGCTGGTGTGATAATGTCCAATATAGCTCATGTAGAATTCTGGACATAGTTTTTTCCAAAGATGTTTAGGATGGCATAGAATGCTATTTCATATGAACACATTATGTACATTCATTGGCATTGTGTTATGATGAGCATGTGCATAGCTTCCATCAAATTCTCAGACAGTTCTGTAACTCTCTAAAGGTTAAAAATCTGAACTGTAGGATATATTACTAAGAGCTGTTGAGTTAAAATCCAGCTGTCACTATTTTGAATTTGAATTGAGATGCTCACACACCACTTGCATATATAGATCTGTCCTTGGCTTTCCACTTGACCAAATACATCTGAGGAAGCAGACTGAAGTCTACAAAAGCTCATGCGGCCAACTTCTTTCATTCAGTTGGTCTTGAAGGTGCTACAAGATCTCTCTACATACTCAATCATCATATGTACAGGGAGGATACCACCATCTGTTATTTACTTCAGCGACATGTTTTGTGGAACAGGGGCAAGAAGCCACTAATTATTTTCTCTCCTAATTCTTTTGTCCCCCTGCTTATTTTTATTTGTGTATTGTTCACCATGCAGGAGAAACTGAAGACATCTCTGGAAACCCTGGAAGAAGGTGTGAAGCGGGCCACAAGTAATCAGTCCCTCCAACAAGAAGCAATGGAAGAACTTGAGGTAAATTTAAGGGAAGAAACAAGAGGGTCATCATGGGATTTGTAGAAGCCTGAGGATGATGTGGTATTGCTAGATGGCCTTAAGGAGCAAGAAGGAAGGGGAAAGGGCTTGTTATTACAATGAGGCTGTTTGTCAAGTGCCACCCTTAATTGGGATCATAGTGGATGTTCCTACACAGCACACAAAAACCCAAAGAGCAAGAATTTTTTCACCTCAGACTCTGACTAGTTAATGGCTACCAATGAGCTGGCAAGGGGATGTTCTATGAAGACATCTTGGGTCAGGACCAGCCAGTCATAAGAACATAAGGAGAGTCGTGCCAGATCAGACTGAAAGCCTACCTAACCCAGCAAACTAATCCAGTGTGTACAGTGGCATGCAATATAGCAATGCATGGCTGCAGGACATGACTGCAAATGCACCCCCTACAACTCATGTTCCCCAGCACTAGATACAGAACCATACTGGTACTGGTGATGGAGACAGCTTGACCAGTAGCTACTGATGGCCCTGACCTTTATTAATTTATCTACACACACACACACACCCCCCACCTTTAAACCCATCTAAGGAGATTATCGCATTGCCTTTGCTCCTGGCATAGATACAAGATGTAACTTTAAGAAGATGTATCGTATCGCATTCACCAATAGCCAGGCAGCAGGCAGCCTGTTGCAACCCGAGCTTCTACTGCAGTTTTTCAAGAACAAGAAAATCCCATTCATGAAAGATTCGAGAGAAGCCTGGGTTGCAAATGGGCTGTCTGTTGCCCTGCAAAGGGTGAATATGATAAGATCCATCTTCTTAGGCCTCATTCCCACTACATAATAAACTGGTTTCCAAACTAGTTTGAAGTGTTTTAAATGGCCCTCGTTTACACTTGCACCAAATGGCTGACGTGGTTTGTCAAGGTGCACCTGGCGCTAGATCTGTTGAAAGCGCATCTTCTGAATCCGCTGAATTCCTTGTGTCTTTTGCAATAAATCGATTCAGCGTAGTGTGAACAGGGTGCAGATCAGAATATGTCCCCTGTGAAGCATTCCTCAAGTTGCACATTGTGGACAACTCTTCCCAATCTTCCTGGGGTGCCCCATTGGCCCAAACGTGACTGCTGTGGTGGCCACATCTGTAACTGTCACTTCCATGACCGCCAATTCTTTCACCTAGGCAGAAAGTTCCAGAGCGCTAATGCCCTCCCCACAGGAGTTCCCCTCCAAATCAAATCAAACTTTATTGCTTTTGACCAAAGGTCATTGCAGAGTTCCCCTCCATACTCATTGGGGAGCCCTCCGACGTGTCCTCCCAGTTTGTCCTCTGGGAAAGGCAGTTGCACTGTGACAATGGTCCAATGTAGGGATGGCCTCCCTCTCCTGGAGAAAGCCGGTGGTTCCCCTCAACAAGCCTCTGCCATTGCCGCCTTCCACGACCGCCTGTCTCACCCCCACCTTGAAGTGAAGTCAGGCACGGGGACGAAACCTTACCACTGTGCGTCGGGCTTGACAGGGGGGAAAAGAAGCCATGGAAGAGGACTTCAGTTAGTGCAAATGTAGTGTGAATGACTCCCCGTTGTCGAACAGATTAATAGATTCGGATCACAAATCAAAGAGGAGCCCTGGTGGCGCAGTGGTTAAATGCCTGTACTGCAGCCATTCACTCGAAACCACAAGGTTGCGAGTTCAAGACCAGCAAAAGGGCCCAAGCCCGACTCAGGCTTGCATCCTTCCGAGGTCGCTAAAATGAGTACCCAGACTGTTGGGGGCAAATTAGCTTACTTGCTAATTAGCTTACTTGCTGTTCACCGCTATGATCCTTGGAATAGCGGTATATAAATAAAACAAATTATTATTATTATTATTTGTCAGTGGGAATGAGGCCTTAAAGTTACATCCTGCATCTATGCTGGGAGGAAAGGCAATGTGATAATCTCATAAATTGGCAGTGGCAGTAAATCCCACAGTTTAACTATGTGCTATGTGAAGAAGGACTTCTTTTTATCTGTCCTAAATCTCTTACTATACAGCTTCAGAGAATGATCTTAGGTTCTAGTATTATGAGAGAGGGAGAAAAGTTTATTCCTATTCACATGATATATCATATTGTACACCTTTGTCGTGTCTCTCCTTGTGTGTTTATCTGTACATACCTTCAAGTTGCCTGTCAATTTATGGCGACTCCATAACTTTCAAAGGTTTTTCTCAGGCAAGAAATACTGAGAGGTAGCTTTGTCAGTTCCTTTCTCTGAAATGTAGTATACAGCACCTGGTATTCGTTGACATTTACCCATTCAAATAATAACCAGAACTGACCCTGCTTAGTTTCCAAGATCAGACAGGATCTGATGCCTTTAGGATATTTATGTCTTATGCCATGTCTCTCCTTACTTGCCCTTTTTCCTAAGCTAAACATGCTCCTAATTTTGTTATTTTTGTCTTGGGGCAGTTGCTCCAGTCCTTTAGTCATTTTGTTTTTGTTTTTCTATACCGTGGACATGTAGCTACTATCTTCTCATCAGCTCAAGTCCACTTGGCTCTGTTTGCTCAGTAAACATTTGTTATCTGCCACAGAGTATTTCTGCTATAATGACTAAGCAGAGCTAATGTTTAATAACCTCCTCCCAAAAAGTAAGCATACTAGTTATGACGACCCAGTCTAGCTTCTAGCCTTTGTACCATACCCAATTGCAGTCCTATCTCTCCAAGATGTTTCAGCTCCACCTTCCCAGCTCCTGACTTTCATTATATCTACTGTATTGAAAACTAATTTCACTTTTTCTGTAATGAGCTCAAAGTGACACATGTGGCTTTTATCCTCTCCACTTAATCCCTGTCAGTAGGTCAGGATGAGAGACAGTGAACTAGCTAAAAGCTGTTTAGTTAGTTTCAGGGGTCAATGCTTCTGTGCTTGATGTCCTTTTGCATGCCATTACAGACCTTCACGTTGAGGATCAAACTATGTAGTCATCAGGTTGTGATAACTGATTTGATCAACATAGAATCATAGAATTGGAAGAGACCTCAAGGTCTATCCAGTCCAACCCCCTGCCATGCGGAAAGAGACAAGCAAAGCATTCCTGACAGATGGCCATCCATTCTCTATATAAAAACCTCCAAAGGAAGCTCCACCACTCTCCGGAGTAGTGTGTTCCACTGTCAAATAGCTCTTTAACTTGAGTGAATTCTTTAATGTTTAGGTAGAATCTCTTTTTCTGTGGTTTGAGTCCATTGCTCTGTGTTCCTATAAATAAGAAAACATTGGCTAACTGCCTTGCTGTTGCTAGGTTTAGCTCTATGTCACACTTTTTCTAAAAGCTCTGCTCTGTCAAGCCAATTTTTTACTGAATCAGGTCCAATTTTTAAAAGGTAAAGGTTTTTCCTCGACAGGATTGTCTAGTCATGTCCATTACTAAGCCAAAGAGCCAGCATTGTTAAAGACGACTCTGTGGTCATGTGGCCAGCATGACTGCATAGGACACTGTTACCTTCCCACCAAAGTGGTACTTATTTATCTACTTACATATTTACATGCTTTCAAACTGCTAGGTTGGCAGAAACTGGGACTAGTGATGGGAGCTCACTTCGTCATACTGTGCTTGGGTCTTGAAATGCTGACCTGCCAGTCTTTCAGTCATCAGAGTTGGTGTCTTAACTGCTGAGCCACTGCATCCCATGGTCCAATTTTGGCCCTCAATAATTTATGACCAGCACATGTAATGACAAGCTTTTTTTGTCCTTCTGAACAGGACTGCCACAAGCAGATTCAGGTAGCCCTGATGAGAGGGAAAAAGTGGGGAAGAGCTGTTCACCAGCAGCAGATCTGTGTGATGGTTCTGATCCAGATTGGTGAATTTGGGTTGAATGGGAAAGGGCATCCTGGCTGTGCATGAAGGGGAATGATCTGAGGCTCTTCGCCCTCTTCTATCCCTCCCTGACCAGGATGACCAGATGTCATAACCACAAAGGAGAACAAGACAAAATATAGGACATTTGATAATAATGTAGGGCATTACCAAACAAAAGCTAAAAACACTCATATGATACACATTCATATCATATGGTTTACTTACAATTATATTACATGTATGGTATTTTATTATATACTCAACCATATATTTGTGATGAATTTATCTTTGTTAAAATGCCTTGTTGGCTTGCAATATACTTATAGAGTTCTGAGCAAAACAAAGGCTACAATTGTATTTATCTAATAACAAAACCTTGACTGAAACTGCATTTAAATTTAAGTAATTTATATCTGCTCCCACTTTGTCAGCCCTGTGGAGGTGCTTTTGGTGGCTCTACATGGATCTGCAATTTTCTTGGAATCCACCAGAAAAGCATAGAGTGTGCCTGCGCCAAGTGCGGTCTTGCCATCCACAGTTTGAGTTTCTGCAGACAGCAAGCCCCAACTTTTTTAATGGGTGAGCACGCACATGGCAGCATAAGTGGGAGCACACGTCCATTTAAAAGAATGGGACTTAAGGTCCTGTGTTTTTTGCTTTCTGTGGAGTGGTCCAGAACAGATCCCCCATGGATATCAAGGGCACCTTCCAGCACTGCACAGATGAACACGGAGACACATGTGGCAACCAACATCAGTTTGTAGTCAAAGTGGCAAAGGCCAGAGCAGACAAACTAGGGAAGATTGCAGCAGTTTGCTTTTGCCTGAACCTGCTAAGGGCAAGATTCTGCCCCCCTCCCCTCCTCTTCCCCAGCTGCATTGATGGAGCACAAACCGGTTTTGTGCAGTGAACTCAGTTTGCAGCAACTGAAGTGAGCTGAGGATAATGGCAGAAGGTGGAAGGAGAAGAGACAAATTGGGACATTTGAAAGGCAATTGGCAAAGTGGGACAACAGAGGATTAATTGGTACTACCACTGCTAAATTGGGACAGTTGGTGAGTATGGAAAAGAAGCTTTTAGGGTATTACCCCTGGCATCCTGTGGACTGTCTTCCCAACTGAGGTTGGAAATCTACTTACACTTGTTTGTTTCAGTCTTTGTGAAACAAACAGATAAATGTTTCCTGTCTGATAGATTCCACTCCCCGTTGCACAATTTTTTTTTGTTTTTACCATGACTTTTTTGTATTTTAAAAAATCTCTTGTACATTACTGCCAAACTTTTGATATAGAGTGTTTTATAAGTTCAAAGAATAAATGAACACATTTATAATAAGCACAGTTTTCAATTCAGTGTGGTTTCTCTGCCCCAACTGCAGAATCTAACTGAAAATTTGTGTGGCTTGATCTTCATTACATTTGAAGAACTACGGGAAATCCTGAATGAGAGAGAGCAAAACATGATGGATACAGTGAAACAGATGAAGGAGGACAACCAAGCAGACATGGAAAGAATGCTGGAGTATTTGAAAGACTACAAGTCATCCCACAATGAGACCATTTCCAGCATCTGGGCTCTACTGGAAGAAAGCAATGAATTTGTTTTCCTGAAGGTGAGTCTCAAACAAAGTCTTCTCAACTGTGTGTGTGTATATGTGTATTTGTTGCTGTTGTGTGCCTGCAAGTCATTTTCATACTTATGTTGACCCTAAGATTAACCTATCACTGGATTTTCTTGGCAAGATTTGTTCAGAATTGGTTTACCTTTCTCTTTCCCTGAGGCAGAGAGAGTGTGACTTGCCCAAAGTTTTTATGGAGGATCCCATCATGTTTATGCAAGAGGTCCTTGAGTCCTATAATTTTTATCTAGGGGTCCTTGAGACCTACACTTTTCATTCAGAGGTCCTTGAGACCTGTACTTTTCATGCAAGGGTCTCATAAAGCTATACTTTCTGCAAAGGGATTCCCTGAGACCTGAACATTATTTCAAGGGTTTTACCAGGGTAAAAAGATTGAGAAAGGCTAGTCTAGCTTGGTTATTTATTTATTTTTAATCTCAAGAACTATGGCAACAAATTCTGCAACCTATTGCTCCATCTGAAGGAACTATCTTGCCTGTAGTTATGCACTGGGGGGCATCCTCTCCTAGCATGTATGTCTGCTTTGTTCTTTCTTACCATTTGAATGGAATAGAAACTAAATTCCTGAGTGTTTTGAAAATAGTCTTTGGTATTCTAATCAGTTGAGCTGCAGCTGGTAGTTTCACAAATGAATTTCATCTGTTTCTTTCCCTCAACCCCACAGGAAATCAAGGAACTGGTGAGAAGGTGAGTGACTTGCATTATACTCTGTGCTATATACCAGGAGAGGGCAAACCCCTGGGATTTGGGGACCAATGTGTCAAGTGCCACTCCACTCCAAGATCCAGGAACCCTATGCCTTGTTTTAAAGCACCATCAGCATTCTTGGAAGTATATACACTGGACTGCTGGTATCCACTGTGGTTTGGATCCAGGTACTCCGTGGATACCAAAACCCATGGATGCTCAAGTCCCATTAAATTCAGAGGCATAGTAAAATAGAGTGCAGTATATGTAACAGCAAAATCACAGTTTGCTTTTTGACATTTATTTACATATTTTTAAATATTTTCAAGCTATGGGTGGTTGAATCCATGGATAAACATCCAGTGGATAATGAGAGCCGATTGTAGGGGTGACAAATCTTTCACTGTGGGATGGCAGTGCTGGGGAGGCCAAAAAGGGACTAGAGCCTTCCACAAAATGCCCTGAGCTCATATGTCTTCTGTCGCCCACTTAATTCCTAACCCTGCTTTGTGTAGACTGTGACACTCTTCCATTAATCCCATGCTTTTTCAGAATAAATCTGATAATTCCACAGCAACTTCCATATGAAAGTGTTAACTCTATATTGAATTCCTTATGGAACTAACTGTCCTTGTCCAAGACTGTGAGCTAGACAAGTTCTGGCAGATTTAACAAAGTGATTCAGCAGCTTGTTCACTAGTGATTCAGTTTTCTACCTTTCATCATCAGTACCAACTTTGTATTATTTATATCAGTGTTGATGTCTGTATATGCTTTTGAATGAAACTTAGATATAATCATTGAACTAGAGGATAATAATAATAATAATAATAATAATAATAATAATAATAATAGGATTTATTTATATACCGCCCAATCACTGGGAATCCGAGCGGTTAACAACAGAGGGGATAATAGATGGTTCAAAAGATTATCTAGTTCAACCCCCTATCAATGCAAGAAAGCCACTAGTATAGCCTTCCTGACAAGAAGCTTCTCCAGCCACTGCCTGAAAACCTTTAAGAAAGGAGAACCCACCAGCTTCTGAGGGGTCTGTTCCACCCATGAACTACTGAGAGAGCAAGGATGTCTTTCAAAGTCTCCTTTCTTATAAGCTGACCCCGTTCATTGTGAATCTATGCTTGGGAGCAATAGAGAACAGATTTGTGACTACAAGTCCCACTCTCCCCAGCCAACATGGCTCTTGGGCCATTTTCATCTGAGTGTTGCAGAGTAGCAAGATCATATTTGGGGCCTCATTCCCACTACATAATATACCGGTTTGCAAACGGATGTGAACTGGTTTAAATGGCCCTTGTTTGCACTCGCACCAATTGCCTGATGCGGTTTATGAAGGGCCCCCCAGCACTAAACCCATTTAAAGTGCTTCTTCTGCATCCGCTGCATTCCCTGTGTCTTTTGCAGTGAATCAATTCAGTGCCAGTGTGAATGAACTGCAGATCTTAATTGGTTCCCTGTGGCACAGTCAGCCCTGTGGCACGACTCCATGTTGAATCGATTCATTGATGAATGTGAATGCAAAGTGGATTCTGTTGAAATGGGTAAGGTTCAATCGCTGTTCGAATAGTGTGAACGTCTATTTGACACTAAATCGTTTCATTGATTCGACTCAAAACTAGTTTATTCTTGTAATGGGAATGAGGCCTGGGTAACTCCCCCATGCGTTTCTCAGTGATCTGTGATTTCCCACCTATTTCCCCCAATCCAGTAAGGTACCAGATGGGAATCCTGAGCAAATCTCCCATGAGCTTCACCCAGTATGGCCAGTGGTAAGGGACTGAGAGAATTGTTATCCAAAGTTCTCACTCTTGTCCCAAAGTATATGATGTACTTTGTGGCAGATCTAATCAGACTATTGGTCATTCTGAGACAGAATTTCAGAGGTTGTTTCCAACGGAGCTTGTAGGACTGCAGCTCTCAGAATCCCTTAGCTGAGATGGCCAGTGGTTATGCAAACTGGCTGTTTCCAGCCCTTCTATCCAGTATCTTTTTATAGCTTTAGGCTTTTGAAAATGGAATATAGGCCTTTTATCATGCAAATAACTTTTCAAGGACAGTCTCTTCCCCTCCCTACAGGATACAGGATCGTCTAAGTGAAGAGAATCAAGACAGAGGAAGGGAAACAGGAAAAGGTGGCCAAGGGGTCATGGAAGGTGAAGAGAGCAAGGATCAACCTCAAGACACTAGTGAAAGCAAAGCAGAAGCTTCTGGAGAAGAAGCTACAAATGCCATGGAAGATGTGGCTGGAGTGATTGTACCTGTAGACCCAGCCCTTGGAGAGCTGGAAGAGTTGCTCAATTTTGAGAGTTTGAAGGACATGTTGAGAAGCATTAGTATTGGAGAGATGTTTGCCCCAGCCTCTCCTTCTGATTCGCCACCCTTAGGGGAAGACAGAAACAACTTTGAGGAAGCTGAAGAAAAAGAGAGAACAGTGGTGGAAGATCTAAACAGTATTGTAGAAGCCAGGACTTTGGCCCTGGGTGTAGGCTCCCTTAATATGCAGACACCTCCACCAAGCAGTGCTTCCAGTACAGTTCCAACCATGGGAGAGGCCCTTTATAAACCACCACAGCACTTTTCCACTTTCCCAGTGCCTCTCTTCCAACCATTGCCTTTCTACAATAATAGTTCCATGCGAGGATGGGGGAATGTACGTAACTGGACACCTCATCTCAGATGGTCTCATGGCAGGGGAACCTCACAGAAGCAGCCACTTTATTTCAGCTGGGGACAAGGCAGGGGAAACAGTCCAAACAGGCAGAGATACCAACCTAGTGAAGGCAACTCTTCACTCCAAGGCAGCTGGAAATCTCCAACAGGAGAGTCAAGCCAACCTGGAGGTGACCATGGCTGGAGGCGAGGACAGGGTTGTTTCAATAAACAGAGACCCCAGTCCAGTGGTGGTAACATATCTGGACAAAGTGAAGGAGGATCCATAAAGAATGAATCAGGCAAACCCAGTCAGTCTCATGAAGCAGGGCAAGGAAGAAGCGAGTTTAATGAACAGAGGTGCCAATCTAGTGCAAGTAGCAGCTCAGGCCAAAGCAAAGGGCAACCTATAAAGAAAGAGCCATCCAAACCCAGAAGGGGTCACTCCCCTGGCAAAGGAGATTCAGGACAAGGCCGAGGGTCTACAAAGAAAGGTGATGGAGCCTCCTCAGAAAGTCAGGGGACTCAGAAGAACAGACCCCAGGCATCCCATCGTGGAGGTCGTGGGAGAGGTCGTGGCTCTGGTTCAGCAAAGAGTCCCCAGAACAAATAGTCATTTCCTTTCCCATTTCCCTTGGAGCTGGGGGCACCAAAATGACATACCTAAGAAACAGAACAGAAGTAAGGATGTAGCAAAAGACAGGGCCACAATGATGAGTTTTCCCCAGATAAACTAAAACTGGAAAGTTTTATGGAAATTTTCCCAGTGCTCTAAATAATATTATCTGATCTAGCATGTGTGGTTTAACTGTTATATTCAAACACATTTAGCACATTTGATTTGAATGATATTTTCAGAACTTTATTTTATTGGAGCATTTGTGATAAGGTGTAGAGAACAGCATCGGAAACAATCACTACCCTGGCCACATCTGTTTGGCCTCAACTCTTACAAGGAGTCTTACATGTCATCCTGTCCACAAGGCAAAGGCCTGATTCAAGTGCAGACTGCCTTCACATGGGAAGGCTAGTTCTGTGCTGAGTTTGGACCATCCCTACCTTAATCTAGTTTTTTAAAAAACATCAGCATTTGTTCTGGATCTTCCAAGGAAATTTAAAGTGAAGCCAAGCAGATGTTTACACAGCATCTTGCTATGTTGCCTGCGATCACCAGTTGCTCCCATGAGTTGCTCCCTCTGAGGCCACAGATGCACCTGCCCATGCGGTCGATTCAGGGCACCTTATTTTCAACCTGAGGTAGTGACTCGCATCAGTGGTCAGCACAATGTGATGCATGTATGGGCAGCTACCCAGCATCCAGAGTGCCAAGATGATGGGGGGAATCCAGGGCAGCTTTGGAGCCAAAATCCTCCAGGAGCAGCGCAGAGTATTTTGGCCAGTGTAGACCCACCCTCAAACTCAGGTACTGGGACCACAGTATTTAATCTGTTAATCTAGTTGGTTGAAATGCATTAGATTAAACCAAGGGTCAGGGAACGTGTGGTAGTCCAGAGGTTGTTGGACTATATCTCATAAACCAGTACAGCCATTGGTGAGGAATAGAAGGAAATCTGTTTTTCTGGATTACAATTGCCAGGCTCTTAAGTAGCATAGGGCCACAATAGTAACTTTTCCAAGAACTTCTGAGCTGCAGTCTGACACCATTTGGAAAGCCACATAATCCTCATCCCTGGATTAATCTGTTTAGATTAATGAGTGAAAAAACCATTGTCTTGAAAACAGGCCCCATTTAATTGGGCAGTAGAGTGTTTTTTTAAGGAAGCAATATCTATTGTAAGTAAACAACAATAACAAAATGTTGAGCGATTGATGTCAAGGTAGCTGCATTTTTCATCTCTCTCACTTTCTCTTAGAAAGAACTGTTTTTGAAAAGTGGCACTTGCTATGATGTGTGTGCATCACCTAAAAGCAAAATATGGTTCCCCTTTCTGTTAAGTAGAAATGCTCTGGTTTCAACTTTGTTTTATCACATAGTGAACGGAGCTAAAACAAAGCTGTTGACTAAAAATATGACTACAGAAGAGGGAAATTTGCTAATGGTTCTTATTAACTTTAAAATGGAAATAAATGGGATTAAATATTTGGGAGTTATCATTATGAAAAATAACAGTTTACTGTTTCAAATTAATTATGAAAAAGTCTGGAAAGAAATTAAAAGAGATTTTGAAAAATTGAGAAAGTTAAACTTATTTTTGTGGGAAGAATCACAGTGCTAAAAGCCAATGTGTTGCCAAGACTTTTATTTTATTTTCAAAAAATCCTTATCGTAAGAAATGGAATACTATTTACACAATGGCAGAAAGAAATCTCAACATGAATGGATTTTCAAATTGCAGAATTAGCCTAAATTGCCAAATTAACATACCAATTGATTTTTTATAGCTTAGAAACCATGTATGAACATTTTGACTAATAAGATGAATGATGCAATAATTTGTGGTTATTTGAATTAACAACCCTACTAGGATTTGTGGAGTTGAAGGCTTTCATGGCTGGCATCCATAGTTTTTTGTGGGTTTTTCGGGCTACGTGGCCATATTCTGGAAGAGTTTATTCCTGGCATTTTGCCAGCATCTGTGGCATTCTCTGCAGATGCCAGCCACAGATGCTGGCGAAATGTCAGAAATAAACTCTTCCAGAACATGGCCACGTAGCCTGACAAAAAAAACAACACAAAAAAACCTACTAGGATTATTTAGTTGGATCTGTAATGCTAGAATATATATATTTTTTCTGTGTTCAATTCTGTTCCTCAATTATTACCGTTTGAATGGGGTAGGTGGGTAGAGCCTCTTTGTGTCAGCATTGTGTTAGTTTTAGGGTAGCTCACTGTTAGGTTAGTGTTATACACACATGTATCGTTATATATGTTTATGTATGTATTTCTCTTTTCTGCTTTTTATTTTTTCTCACCTTTTCTACTTTTAAAAAAAATGTTTACTACTTTGCTGTGGTTTGTGCTGCTTTTGTTAAAAATTCAATAAAAACTATTGTAAAAACATCAAAAATGACCATAATTCAGGGGTACACCACATATTTTGCATGCATAAGGTTTCATTCCTGGCCATCTCTAAGGAGTTCAAAGACTCGTATCAGTGTTGATACTAGTTGGCTAGATAGAGCAATGATTTGTCTCAGTATAAAGCAGCTTCTTATGTTCCAGGCTGGATGTGATTCGTTGCGCATCAGATCTACCCTGGGGATTGCAGGCAAATCCTTTCATAAGATTTTTTCAGTGTTCACTGGTGTATGCTAAATTCGTAATTTGGTGTCTAAAAATGGCCTGTGGACAGGGCTGGGGAATATGAGTAAGGAGTAAGAAATTTTTACAGGAGTAGGAGTAGGAATAAGGAGTATCAAAATATATTTGTTACTCCTTATTCCTGATTATCATTTAGTCAGAATTCCAAAAAGTAGCCTCATGAGTGATGTGGCAATGACAACATTGAGCAGTATAATAGGAGTAGTAGCAGTAGGAGTAACATTAAGAAAAAAGTATCTTACTCTGGAGTAGGACAAGAAGTAACCCCCAAATCACCACTACTCCCAAGCCCTGCCCGTGGGCCACACTTTGTTCACTCTTGTTAGAGGAGGTGAAGGTGTCTTTAAGATATTACACATGAGTGAGAGGGGACAGATAGAGTCCACATTATATCACTCTGCATTCTTCCAATGCTTGGGAAAGTTATTTTTCCAGAACTCCCAGAATCTCAGAGATTATGGCTGCTAGAGGATTCTGGGAGGTGTGGCCCAACAGGTAACTTTTCCAAGCCCTACATCAAGTGTAAGTCACATGCTAGATGGATAGACTCTATTAAGGAGGTCATGGGTATGAATGTGCAAGACCTAAGCAGAGCAGTGGAACATAGGGAGTCTTGGAGATGTCTCATCTACAAGGTCGCCATGGGTTGAGATCAACTTGAGGGTGGATAACAACAACAACAAACATCAAGGGTTCCCAACCTGGGGTCCCTGAACCCTTAAGGGGTGCCAGATAAAGTATCAGGGGGCGTAACAAAGAGTGGCTTGTGTCCTTGAGTCACAAGTCATTCGTTTTTTCTGAATAAATTAGAATCTAATTGCTCAATTTAGAATTATATTTTATGCACTGAGTTAAAAGCTTTCTTTTTAGTTCAGTTTGTTCACTCGCAGTATTGTATATAGTTTAATTTGTATCCAAAATTAGAGATTAGACTGCTTCATCTTCACATCTGATATTCCTTTTGTAGGGGGTGTGAATGTTAAATCAAACATTTCCTAGGAGTTGGGGCATAAAAAAAGTTGGAAACCACTGCCCTACATCCTTGTCCCTCCCCTCTTTATCTCATTTCCCCCTTCTGCCCAAATTCAGAGAACAACTTAGATGAAAGTACTGTACAAAATGCAAAGCGTTTTATTTCACCACATAAATGGAAAGGACTAAAAAAACAAACAAATCCCCAAACATCTATATATTAGTGTAAAAAAAATCTTTCTATCTTTTTTTCTGCTCTTCAAATATATACATATCCCGGCACACAATACAAACAAACAGCTACAAGTAGCCCCAGAGAAACACAAAAAAAGGTATTCAACAGGGTCAGCATAGAGGAGAGAACAGTCAATGACACGGAGAAGCAACACTGGGCATCATGTGCCATGGAAACACCTTCAAAACAGAAATATACATCTAGTTATGATGAGCTGAAAATATTCAAAACATTAGTCCTTCTTAATCATGCTAAAATTAATCATGATTGTGCCTACAATCCCATGGACACTTTCTTGTGGGACTTCTTCCCAAGTGAACATGTTTCAGATATGAACATTGGACTTACCTGAAAGGTTTTTCGTTTTCAGCAATGGAAGAGGAAACATCTTATAATGGATTGCTCCTCTCATTCACTTTCATAGGCAAGATGAAGTTTGCAGTAGCAGCTAGCAGGGGAAACACCCCATGAACTATTCAGTCAATGTAATATAAAAGAAATCCACTAACTGTGGAAGAGAAAGGAAGGCTAGCTTTTAAAAAAAATATGAAGAATTGAGGAACAAAGGAAAGAATGACAAAGATAATAGCCTATGCACAGCAGAGGCAGGAGTAAGGCAGAATATGGGCTGCTTCTCTTGCTGGCTGCTACGGCGAACTTCATCCTGCCTATGAAAGTGAATGGGATGAGCAGCCCACTACAGGATGTTTCCCCTCCAGTGCTGGAAAATGTAGGCTGCATCCCACTGGTTTGAGCTCAGATGTCCTTCTGTGCACACAAGGGCTGTTTCTGATTTTGTGCAACATCCCTTGGGAAAGACGGGAGAACCGAAATTCACAGCTGCAGCAAACTGTCCCTGTAGTTTGCATGAGGTCTCAAAACACATTGCTAGCACAAGGCACTCTAAGGTCTCTTGCATAAAGTCACACACCATGGGTTAAAAGTTAACTTCACACACTACTAAAAGAAGAGCATGTAGCACAAAGTTATGTTTGTATTATGGAACAGACCCACCAAATGTAGATAGTGAATGGTTAAACATTTCCCACACATTTGGGTGTTTGTTTTTAATAATTTCACTTTCTCTCATCCAAGACTAATGGGGGGGAAAACTCAGTGGACCCCACATGCTAGCCTCCAAGTAAAACAGAATTAATATTGCGCTATATGCTATTCTTTTAATGCAGGTAGTTTAAACCAACATCTTCCAAGAGTCCGTAAATGTCTGTGAAACAGGGCTACTGCCCAAATATCTCCTGTCTCTGCATCTCTTGATCCAAGACACATTATGAAAACAATGGAATAGGATTAAAGCTGTTGTCTGGGCACATTGATTTGAGAGTAAATCCCATCAAACTCAGGGGAACATCTCCAGATGGGATTGGACAGCACAACATAACTTTTGAAAAATGATGCCCAATGTATGCATAACTGCCATTAATGATGTCTTTTCAAATTAGGTGTACTTGCCAAAAGCTGAAACACAAAGCATAGATAGTCTAATTATTTTGGAACACTTTGAGCACATGATTGGAACACATGATCCCCTCCCTTGCTCCCAACTGCTAATTATAATTATCCATTTCAACAAACTTTACATTTTGAAAAATGGCTGAAGAAACAGACTGCTTTCAAAGTGCACCTTTCCTCCCTTGGTTTTGTTCCATTTTTTTTTTCCTTAGGAAGTCAAACACAACTTAAGGGGGAGAGGTATATTTTCCTGTTCTCGCCACACATAGGAATTGGCATTAGCAATAGTATTATTGCATTAGTTATCTGCTGGATGCTGCCAGCATAGATTACTGCGGAATCTCATATATGTGCACAGATCCCACTGCTGTGAGCACAACTACAATGCTGATTTGAGAGACCCTTCCTTGGGACATCTCCACAATGAAATAGCAGGCAGGCAAACAAAACATGAAACCTAGATCAATTCCCCCAACACCCTCTATTTGCTTTGGACAAGTGCATTCCTTCCCCACCACTTTGTACAGTAAAATATCTACAATCAGGTCACCTCAAGTCTCCAGGAAAAAGGAAAATCAAATGAATTTACAACAAATGGGGCCAGCTCTCCAGGTGGGATGGATCTGTAGCATGTTGGGAAGCAGAATGGAAACCTGCTCTTTAGGAAAATATCATATTAAATTCATTTTTAAGGTTAGACCATGAAACGTTTCCAGCGTAAAGTCCATTCTGTGCCATATCAGATCCTGCCAGCCTGAGTCACCACCCATTCAACAAGTGGATAAGATCAAGAGGTATTCCCCTTGCCTCTCAAGAGCAGCTAATACTGGTTCTCCCAGCCTCAAGTGGCCTTGTGAAGTACCATTCAAACCACTTCTTCCAGCCTCTCCAAGCATCCAGTGCTCTATTAATCCCAGTGTTTTTGGACCCAAGGGTCCTGTTTTATTTAACCAGTGTTAGTCCAGTTGTATGTGAAATCTAAAGACAGAAACACAGTCCCCAATATGGAGATATTCAAAGGCTCTAGGTATCTCCCCACCACCGCCAGTCTTAGTACCCATTCTCTGATGAAGGTGATAATAAGAGAGGGGCATTCACTAGAGAAAGAGCAGAAATAGGAAAGAGAACAGAGCTAGAGTTCTCAGAGATTAGAATTGGTGAGCCTCCTCCCTTAAAGGAAGGGAAAAAATATGATGTGAGCATCTTATTTGGTCAAGGCATTGAGATATGAAAGGCAATTCTGCTGATAGCCACTATTCATTCCAACTATGACCTGCAGCCTAAGGAGTTACAGACCGAATTGCTTCCAAGTTTCAAGTCGCCCAAAAGTCAGGGCCCACTATCTATTTTCCATCCACCAACCCTCAGTATGTAAAAGTCCTTGCAGACTGCCACTGTGCACAAAAGCCTCTGCATTGGAACATTAATACAGTACCAAGGCTGCAAACACAATTTCCTGAAAGCAAGTACATCTAGCTTAGTGGAGCTGACTTACATATAGGATTGTCCTAGTCATTAGAAGAATTGAAAAAGGCATCTCCATGGGCAAAGAAATAATTAAAACAAAAAGGAGTGCTTTGGGAAATGGGGTTAGAGAGAGGGGGGGGCTAGTAGGGGAACAGTTACACACAGAGAGACTCAGTGGATTCTCTGTTAGTGGGCATTCAATTTATTCACGGCTTGGCTGGTGAGGTGAGGAAAGCTCCACCTTCCTCATATTCCCTCCTTTCTCAGAACTCTGAATCTCCTCCTTCATCCACATGCTGCATGTCTTCCCAAAGGTGGGGGTATGGCCTCACAGTTTTGCAGCCCTGGTTCTGAAGCATCATAGGGAGTAATAACAGCAGGAAAAAACAATACCGTTCAGAATCAGGGCATTGTGCCATTCGCCTGAACAAAATGAGGGCACAAAATATGCACAATGATAATTGATTTTTACTATTTTTGATTAAAGTGTTTCAGTTCTCTCTCTCTCTCTCTTTCAGTAATCCTTACAACAACCCTATGATACAGGCAAGTATTAAAACCACCAGCTTGAAAAAGAGGGCCTGAGACCACAAGAATATCTTCTCTAAAGCCATCCAGCAGAATTTATAACTCTGGTCTTCCAGCTTCCCAGTCTTAGCCACTGTATTATATCAGTTCACAGAGCAGCACATACAGTAAGCTAGCAATGAATTAGCCAGAAAGAAGTTATTGGCTGAACATTCTGTCGCCCAGACCATTCAAAGGAAGGAACTCTGGAGGATGCTCTTAAGCCCTCAACTAGCCAACCAATTCCCTGTTCCCTTAAATGAGGCTGAACTCACACTTTGAGAAACCAAAGATGAGACAAGGAAGCAGAGAAAGATGGATAGATTATGGGATGGATATATGGAAAATACGCATAGTGATGAGAAGAAGGACATTATGAGCATTAATGAATGGACACTCACAAAATTTCTTAAGAGATATTAGACAAAACACAAACAAGAAAAGACTATGTATGTATGTATGTATGCATGTGAAGCTACAGACTGGAAGAAGGAGGAGCAGTGTGTTGGACAGGATCATGAGATGGAAGATGAATATGCCAAAGAGAGTGTGATAGATGAAAAAGTGAATTAGTAGAGACTGATGGGTGGGTGGAGGTTGATGTAAGGAAATCAGCTGGACCAGGGATGAGGCAATACCCCCATAAGGACTGCAGTAGAGTAAGTTCCAGAGCATTACCCCTCCCCAAGCCCCATGCTGCCCTAGCAGTCTCTGTGTTGTAGTCCAACTCTTTAACATCGCCATTGCTATCCAGTGCCAGGTTGGTTCACACCATATTGAGGGCATCTTCAGCAAGGAAGCGGTGCAGGTATTGGAAAGATGGGCGGTCTTTGGCCTCTCGTGCCCAGCATCTCAACATCACCTCATAGACAGCTAAGGGGCAGGCAGGAGGGCGGATGAGATAGACCTGGAAGTGGAAGGATGGCACTTATGACAACAGGCT
The DNA here is from genome assembly GCF_019175285.1 of Sceloporus undulatus. Lineage (NCBI taxonomy): Eukaryota > Metazoa > Chordata > Lepidosauria > Squamata > Phrynosomatidae > Sceloporus > Sceloporus undulatus. Next base: position 18,231,625 of record NC_056523.1, on the reverse strand, counting down.
CCAAATACAGCAAAGATCATCTTAGATCCTTAGCAAAGTCTTTTGTTTAAACATGAAACACAGGACTTTGCTTCTCCAAACCTGTTTGCAAAGCCAGGGTACAATCCTAGAATATGAGACACACATCGTTAGAACATGTGCAGATTAAGTTTTGTTTACTGATGAGCAATGCTAGGCTGTCTCCTATTCAGTCTCTCTTTTTTTAATATAATAAAAATACTTTATTCATAATACAAAATACAAAATCTTGCAATCATAAAACAATGGTATAAAAAGTTTCATGTTGTTAAAAACGTTCCTTATTAAAATTTTACACAGTTCAATTCGTTTAAAATAAATCTGACCATAAAGAACAGTGGCTAGATGGAGGAGAAATGGATGTAAAATTTGTATGAATGTAATCTATAAGAGGAGACCATTTTTCCTGAAGAGGTCTTTGATTTTGTTGTTTTGAGTTATATTTCATATTATATGTTAATTTCTCCATAAGCCATTGATCCCAAACTCATTTCCAAAATCTATCCAGGGATACAAGACCTGTTTTCCAATTATTAGCCACTTCTAGATGAGCTGCTGTCAGAACAAAAGATATCAACTTTCTGTTTTTTAAAAAGTAAAAAAAGAACTGGGCAAAAAATATGAGACATGGAATAAACGCACAAGTTGCCTTGATGCTTTTATTGCTCTGCCTCGTCATCTGAATTTTACATGGACTTTAGATGACCATGTCTTCCACTAATAATCCTCCTTAGATTTCTGCTGCTGCCTTTGTCTTTTTCCCTTACTGTGGAAAACCCTTAAAGTGTTTCCCTTACTATGAAGACAAAATAGGCAGAATATAGTTCCACAATGCCTTTTGATTGCTAGCATGAAAAACTTTCCATCCTGAAAGGTACTTAGTATTTTATCTTCTCTGAAGAGACACCATCAAATGCCCTAATCTATAGAAAAGAAGCATACTGCCTTTCTTCCAAATCCCATGGCTTGCCAATATGAGGAAAGGCTACTCTGGACATGGACAGAGGGGCCCTGCTTTCCACCTTGAGTCCTCTGGTAAGCTCACTTTCTGTACAGAGACAAGCACAAACTTACAATCCAGTTCAAAAGAAGAAAGAGAATTTACAGCTACACAGAGCAGGCCATAGAAAAGGCACAACTGATTCAACAGCTTGTCATCAGAAGATGGAATTCACTGAGACAAAATGTAGAAAGGATGGCCACTCCACTAGCTTTTGAAAGGGATTAAACATTGTCATGATAACAGAAGAGAAATTCTTCATCTCCAAGGTTGGAATAGCTTGAAGATGAATGGATGCTGAATCCTATACTAGAGCAGAATTTCCCCACCTGGTGCCCTGTAGTTAGACCACAGCTGCTATCATCCTAGCCAGCCAGGCCAATGGCCATGCTGGCTGAAGGAACAGGAGCTACAGACCAACCCATTTGGAGGACACCACGTTGGGGAAGGCTGTGGTGAAGTCACCCAGTAGGAGAGGGAAAAACTGAGCTACTGTATCTACTCATGTATACATCTAGAAATTTTAGTCAAAAAAATTGGCCCAAAAAAATAAACCCGACTTATCCATGGGTCAATGTAAGTACAGTACTTTAATTCTTATTTTAAAAAAGAAAAATCCTCTGGTGAAAGGAAAAGAGTGTAATCTGTTCTGCAAGAAAAATGGGAGGTGTCTCAAGAAACCAGGATGGATGACTAAGGAACTTTCAACCGAGCTAAGTTTGAAACGGAGCATGTATAAGAAATGGAAAAAGGGGGAAATCACAAAAAAGGAATTCAAAGAAATAGCAGCCAAGTGTAGGGGTAAAGTCAGAAAAGCTAAAGCACAGAATGAATTCAGGCTTGCTAAAGAGGTTAAGAACAATAAAAAGGGCTTTTTTGGATATGTCCGCAGCAAAAGGAAGAAGAAGGAAACGGTAGGGTCACTGCGTGGAGAAGATGGCAAAATGCTAACAGAAGACAGAGAAAAAGCAGAATTACTAAACACCTTCTTTGCCTCAGTCTTCTCAGAAAAGGCAAAGGGTGCTCAACCTGAGGATAATGGAGCAGAGGACAGAATAGGGGAATTTCAGCACAGAATAAGTAAAGAGATAGTAGAGGAACACCTTATTAATCTAAATGAATTTAAGTCTCCGGGACAAGATGAACTCCATCCAAGGGTATTAAAAGAACTGGCAAATGTAATATCGGAGCCATTGGCAATAATCTTTGAAAACTACTGGAAAACAGGAGAGATCCCAGCAGACTGGCGGAGGGCAAACGTTGTCCCCATCTTCAAAAAGGGGAAAAAAGAGGATCCCAACAATTATCGTCCAGTTAGTCTGACATCAATACCAGGAAAGATTCTGGAGCAGATCATTAAACAGAGAGTCTGTGAACATCTAGAAGGCAATGCCATAATCACAAAAAGTCAACATGGGTTTCAGAGAAACAAGTCATGCCAGACAAACCTAATCTCTTTCTTTGATAAAATTACCAGCTTGGTAGATGAAGGGAATGCTGTGGATATAGTATATCTTGATTTCAGTAAGGCCTTTGACAAGGTTCCCCATGACATTCTTGCAAACAAGCTTGTAAAATGTGGGCTAGACAAAGGAACTGTTACATGGATCTGTAATTGGTTGACCAGCCGAACCCAAAGGGTGCTCAACAATGGCTCCTTTTCATCCTGGAGAGAAGTCACCAGTGGGGTCCCACAGGGCTCTGTCCTGGGCCCAGTGCTATTCATCATCTTTATCAATGACCTGGATGACAGAATTGGGAGCATACTTATCAAATTTGCAGATGATACCAAATTAGGGGGAATAGCTAATACCCCAGAGGACAGGATCAAGATTCAAAATGACCTGAATAGACTAGAAAGCTGGGCCAAAGCTAACAAAATGAAATTCAACACGGAGAAATGTAAGGTATTGCACTTAGGGCGGAAAAATAAAATGCACAGATATAGGATGGGTGACACCTGGCTGAATGAAACTACGTGTGAAAGGGATCTTGGAGTCCAAGTAGACCACAAGTTGAACATGAGTGAACAGTGTGATGTGGCAGCTAAAAAGGCCAATGCTATTTTAGGCTGCATCAATAGAAGTATAGTGTCTAGATCAAGAGAAGTAATAGTGCCACTGTATTCTGCTTTGGTCAGGCTCCACCTAGAATATTGTGTCCAGTTCTGGCCGCCACAATTCAGAAAGGACATTGAGAAACTGGAGCATGTCCAAAGGAGGGCGACAAAAATGGTGAAGGGTCTGGAAACCATGCCCTATGAGGAACGACTTAGGGAGCTGGGGATGTTTAGCCTGGAGAAAAGAAGGTTAAGAGGTGATATGATCGCCCTGTTTAAATATTTGAAGGGATGTCATATTGAAGAGGGAGCAAGCTTGTTTTCTGCTGCTCCAGAGAACAGGACCCGGAACAATGGATGCAAGCTACAGGAAAAGAGATTCCACCTGAACATTAGGAGGAACTTCCTGACAGTAAGGGCTGTTCGACAATGGAATGCACTCCCTCAGAGAGTGATAGAGTCTCCTTCCTTGGAGGTCTTTAAACAGAGGCTGGATGGCCATCTGTCAGGGATGCTTTGATTTGGATTTCCTGCATGGCAGGGGGTTGGACTGGATGGCCCTAGTGGTCTCTTCCAACTCTATGATTCTATGATTCTATGATTCTAAGTACTGACCCCACTGCCATCCATTCAGTCTTCAGTGTCAACACTGAATTTTGTACATTATTTGGCATTGCTTTCCTTTGCTTCATCCTTTAGTTTCTTTGTTACACGCTCTTAAGTTTCACCCTCGACTTATCCATGGGTCATATTAAAATCCATAATTTTGGCTCCAAAACCTGCCCTCAACTTATACATGAGGTTGACTTATAGTCAAGTATATACAGTAAGCTAAATAGATCTAGCCAGGCCAAGTTTATATTCAGCACCAGCCCGACCTTTATACAAAGTGAGGCAGCTAACTCAGGCAGCATATTTGAGGTTACATCAAACAACAGCTATCATGATGATGATGATGATGATCATCATCATCATCATCATCATCATCCTATTCTTACTACAAAAGCAAGGAAGAGGAACTAATGGAGTGATGGAACAGGACTCTGAAGACCAGGATTCAAAGCCCCAGGAGAACAGGATGACAACTGAGAACCCCCAGCAGACTGCTTTTCAGGTGAGAGGTCCGAAGTTATGTAGGTTGACTCTACCATTTTTCTCTTTGGTTCATATATATGACTGTGGATGTGATAAAAGGTCTCACATACTATCACAACCTCAGCAACACACAAGCCCTTAAATATCTGGAGGCCTCTGGCTTGGCTTCCACATAGTTACCTGTTTGCCCTGGTGGCGGAAGAATTCACCAGCGTTCTCAATGACAGCTTCATCAGTCAGCTGACTGTATGGCTGCTCCTGGCACAGCATGAGCACCTCCCAAAGCGTGACTCCAAAGGCCCAGACATCGCTGGCAGTAGTGAACTTACCCTGAAGAGAAATGGAACAGGAGGGTGAAAATAAAGGGGATATCAGATCTCAGATGCTGCAAGATGGCCTCCTCAAATAAAAATTTTCTGGTTTAATTTTTTCTGCCATCCCTGCTGAACATCTGGAACAGAGTCCACACCATCTGCAGGTGAGTTTCCCTTATCCAGAATTCTGAAATCTGAAATACTCCAAAATCCAAAATTGTCCACATGAATGGCCAAGATAGTGACATTTTACTTTCAGATGGTTCAATGCACACAAACTTTATTTCATGCACAAAATCATTAAAAATATAAAGTTAGCTTCAGAATATGAGTATAAAGTAGATATGGAACATAAATGAATTTTGTGTTTAGACTTGAGTCCCATCTCCAAGATATCTCATTATGCATATACAACTTATCCAAAATCCCCCCTCCAATCATCTGAAATCCAAAATATTTCTAAGTCATTTCGGATAATGGAGACTCAACCTGCACGTGGTGTACTTCCATAAGAAAAAGCACAAAATCCAGTGTCCTGATAGCTCAGTTTCACTTCTGGTTTTTGAAGGGGGGAAAAAATCCCTAGTTTTTACTATGATCAAATTTACTATGGCATAAGCATTTTTGGACTAGGCAGACTCCAATCTATTAAAGCCTATGCCTATACACAGTTAATTATGACATAAACTTTCATGGACCAGGACTAAAGCTGTTCACATCTCAGGAGTTTGTATTTAAGATGGCACAAAATTCCTGGGGGGAGAGAAGGATTATGCACAAAACCAGATTTTTCACACATAGGGTTTGGGGACAAATTTATTTTTTTTTTACAAAAACAAATTGTACAAAATATTATGGTTTCTGGTAACTGGTTTTTTTGTGTGTGAAAAAATGTATTTTGTGCACAAAACAAACTTTTTATGCAACCCACCCCACTGTTTCCAGAAACCAACATGATTTTTTTGTGTAACTACACTAACAAAAATCAACACTGCTGCTGAAAAGAGGGGGATCCCTTTCCTGCCACAAGAGTAAAAGACACTCTGCCCTTTAACCTACAGTAGTGGCCAGTGGCTTCCATGACAGGGATGTGGTCAATCCTGTCCAGGTTTTAACTAACCATTCAAAGGAGGCATCCAAGGTGCTGAACACTATCCCCCAAACAAGTTCAATAGCTTGGATAGCTCCTTTATGGTCTAGAAGAAACTCTAGAGTGGATTTATCACACCCATGACATAGAAGCCACCAGTTGTTCCACTAGACTATATGATGGAAGCATCTTTGTCTTTGGCATCTTCTTGCACCACTGAAAGCATCCACAATTGCCAATGAATTTAATCAACAGCAAAAATGATGGCTGTCCCTCAACTTCTGCAGTGATGGGTACCATCAGGTCCAATGTTGCTCTGGAATCCACCCAGATTATTGCCCATCCCTGCCTAAAGCCATAATTACAGCTTAATTCTCTCACCATGAGGATGCACTCCCAAGCCATCCAGCGTATAGGCAGCACAGCCCGGCCCTGGATACGATAATAGTCCCCAGCATATAAGTTCCGGCTCATGCCAAAGTCAGCAATCTTGATGGTGAACCCTTCACCCACTAGGCAGTTTCGTGTAGCCAGGTCTCGGTGCACAAAGTTGAGTGAGGCAAGAAAAGCCATTCCTGAGGCAATCTGGGCTCCCACATGAATCAAGGTTGGATAGCTGAGTAGGGGGGAGAGAGAGAACAACACATGTCAGGAACAGTCTCCAAAAACCCTGTGACAGAAAGGATAGCCCCATCAGACATTACAATATAATTCATCTGAACTGAACCTGTCTTGGGAGTCTAGCAACCCAATGAGTGTGAAGAGAGAGAAACATCAAAACCTCTCTCTTTCAAAAGATGGACCAAAATATTCTTTTTTTAATGATCCCAACTAGAGTGGAAACAATTTTTCACTTGCCTTTGAAATATGACATTTCAAATTTAATGTCCATAGTTTTAATGTAAAAGTTTACTTGAAAAATTGGAAGTGATAGCTATAAAATTTTGGTGTATCAAGTCTCTTTCATGAATCTCAAGGCACTATTACTAAACATCAATGGGCAAAATGCAATAGTTTTCTATCATTTCTTTTAACAGAATTCTGCAAATGCAGTAACCTCTCATAATTGGAAATACTGTATCGACATTCCTAAACAGTAGCCAACTTACTCTCTTGCATTTAGAATGTCTTTTTTGTTTGTTCGTTGGCATTTCAAAGATGCACCTAAGAAAGGAGCATTATGAAAGATGAATGTAAGAGTAGGAAATCTTTGACCCACCAGCTAATTCTCAACTACAGCTCCCAAATCTCCTTAGCATTGACCATGCTGAGTAAAACTGATGGAGCCGTAGACCAAAAGAAATCTGGACAGCCAAAAGTTGTTCACCCCCATATTAATGCCACAATAAATTGATTTGCATTAGACCAAGGTCCCATTCACACTATGAAAATAATCCAGGCTGAATCTGGGCTGAATCCTTGTTCACACATGTCCCAAATGCATTCAATGCACTTTTTGGGTGGGGATGGCAAAAAACCCTACTTAGCTCAGGATATTTGATACTGTTTTCTTCCCCCGAGTTTTCCTGAAAGATCCTCATCTATCCACAGCTTCAGTAGTGTAAATAAGCTTCTGAATCAATTCGGATCGCTCTGTATCGTTCAAGGAAATGGAGGTGGCTCCATTTTATCCCAAAACGATGGCATGTGTGAATAACAAAGAGGTTAACAATGACTTGAAGAGATTCACGAACCCAAAACAAAATGGGAACAACAAATCCAATATGCACCAACTTGGCAACCGCATCTCCTCAGAACAAAAAACATAAGTGCAAATGCCCCCTAAGTTTATGACAGCTTATGCTACAACATCTTTTGCTCAAGTCATCTCAAAATCCCTTTGTATACTGATATTCCAAGCTAACACAGCTATGTGTCTGAATTGCTCTTATATATTCAGAGTAGATACCTGATGGTTGGTTTCCCACTGGGGCTGCCACCCAGCTTATCTTCTAGCTCATGTCCACTAAGGAACTGGTTCAGGTCACCATTTTCCATGTACTCCGTGATCATACACAGTGGATCATCCTGTACACACACACCTAGCAGTCTCACAATGTTCAGGTCCTTCAGGCGTGACATGATCTTCACCTCCTTCAAGAAGTCATTCCTTTGTGGGCAGGCAGAAAAGGACACAGACAGTGAGGTGAGGAGTGGAACTCGTTATTCCCATCGGAAGAAATCTGGTCATCAACATCTATTTTGCTTTAATACACATAACCCTCCTTTCTTCTGTTTCCAATACTTCAGCCCTTTCTATGAGATGTGGTTGCAGTGGCTACAAGGCAGCTTGCACATCTCCCATATCTTGTGTTCAAGAGAATGTGAATCAAGTCTGTGATCCTGTGGGTAGATCAGAAACTGAGCAGCCAGGGATGTGGCACCAAGAGGATAGATTTGGATGTATGATACACACACACACCACTTTGAGGAAGCAAAATGCCAATATAGGACTAATATTGTTGTTTGCTTTCAACTATTGGTGACCTGAAAGTGAGCCTATCACAGGGTTGTCTTAACAAGATTTGGTCAGAGGGGTTTACCTTTGCCTTCATCTCAGGGTGAGAGTATGACTTCCCCAAGGTCACCCAGTGATGTAAGAATAAGGTGTTGGACAACCTGAAACCCCTGGGATGCTGTTGGACTGAATTTTTAATCAACCTTCACCTCTGTTGTGCTGGCTAGAGCTGATGGCAGTTGTAATCCAACAACATCTGGAGAGCAATAAGTGATCCATTTCTGATATAAAGTTAAAGTGGGTAGAGGAAGTGGCATGTGTGCGTTTAATAACAAAAGCCAAATTCTGGATGTGGTATCAGTCAGGAAACTTATAAGATTGCTCAAATTGAGCAAATAAATGCTTAGCAGCAACAGTGTCCACTACTTCTGGCCTTGATGAGAAGAGATGAAATGTGTTGTTACAGTGACAGGATGGCTCTAGCTGTGAGGCTCCCTCACTAATTCAGAGGCCTACAGTGCTAGACAAATCCCCTTGACTCATGTTGGCTTTGCTGAAAAGGTAGGATTAAACATTGTACATAAGTTCTGTCAGTCATGCACATGTCCAGTGGGAAGGAATATCACTGGAGCTTCAGGAGAACCATAGCCCATTTCAATAGATCAGGAATGGGAGACTGCATTCCTGAAGCTCCAGATAGTTTCCCAAAGCCTGTTTTTGTGGCCTTCAATCCCTTTTGGCTCCTGAGCTGCCCTTCTTTTGGCCAAAAAGGGGGGAAAGGGTAAAATGTTATCTGCAGAAGCCTCCAGGAGTGGTGATTCAGGATAACTCCACCTCAACCGTTACTATTTAATATCAAAACACCACCCACTGATAACAAGAAATGGACATCTGACCACTTCTGGTGTATGAGAGTGAGCGTTTTGTACTATTTTGGGCAGTCCATCTGTCCCCAGATTCTCACAGGAGAACTGCTCCTGAGTATAATACAGACTGTACTGGGCTAGACTTGGAAGGCTTTAGTCATGTTAATAATCCTGTTCTTGTATGACAGAATAAAGCAGGTGGTGGCCCCTGATGACTTTTGTATTTATGTTTCAGTGATTGACTAACAGGCTGCTTCTTGAAACTGCATATCATACCTATTTATCTAGGCAGAGAAAGTGGTAAACGCACCTTGCATTCTTAGTGGCATCGGAACGCAGAATCTTCACAGCCACTAAAAGGGGGCGCCCTTTGCGCACATTGAAGGGAAACTCCAAGTTCGGCAGGTCCTGAGGATTCTCCACCTCACACAAATGGACCTTGTGAGAAAATAAACCCCGTAAAACAAAAGGAAAGAGCAACGAAGGGAAACCAATTGCAGTTGGCCTTCCTTATCCATGGAGCTTTTTAATCTACGGATTCAAGCATGCACAGCTTGAAAATATTTTTTAAAGTATAAATTCCAAATTGCAAACCTTGATTTTCTATTTTATATAAGGGGCACCATTTTGCTATGCCATTATATTTAATGGGAGTTGAGCATCCGTGGATTTTGTTATCCATGGAGGATCCTGGAACCAAACCCCAGCAGATAACAAGGACCCATTATACTGCTGTGAAAGAGGCAGGCTCCTTTCAACCCCATCTTAGAGTTCAAAAAACAGCAGGATTGCCCAGACAGTTGTCTTATACAACTTGACATCTACCAGATGTGATAATATTCTCATGCTGTCCAGGGATGAAAGGGCTTACAGGAGTCAGGCTGTGTAACACTTGCTGCTGATGTGTACCTTCAGTTTGTTTCTGAATTACAGCAATGCTAAGACAACCCTATCACAGGGTTTTCAGGGGCTAAGAGAGTGTGACTCACCCAAGGTCACCCAGTGGGTTTCCATGGCTCAGCTCTGGTTTAGACCCTGGTCTCCAGAATCATAGTTATTGAACCCTGGTCCCCAGAGTCATAGTCCAATGCTCAAACCACTGCATCACTCTGGCTCTCCACCCTCTGGTGAGGGTAGCCTGAAACATTTTCACACTTGGAAATTCAAGGGTCAAGTCTTTTAGAGGTATCTAGATTAGATATCTATTCAATATTTTCAACATATCAATTCAATATCTTGGTTCCAGGTTTGGTAAGCAGACATGTTTATCTTAGCTGCTTCCCAAGATTTTTCCAGTCTCAGTTCCTCTGATCCTCCAGTTAAAAATTGCCATCAAGCAATCCTAAATTTTCTATCTTTAAAAATCCTAAATTTTCTGTCTTTAAAAAGTAACAAATTAATAAAGAGAATCAATATTTGCAAGATGTTAATGTTACATAACTGTAACATTAAAAGGAACAACTTATTTTTGAAAAGTAACTTTTCATACACTGCTATTGACCAAATATGTTAGTGTATCAGTCACTGTGTTCTGCTGTTATATATTATTTTAAGTCTTTTTGTGGTGTGTATATATGCTATGTTTAATGTTACGTTTTTAAAATTATTATATGCCTTTTAGAATTACAGATTAACTCTCCCTTATTAGTAATTTCAAAATCTGGAATATTCCAAAATTCAAAACTGTCCACATAGATGGCTGAAATAGACACCTGTGCTTTTTGATGGTTCAATGTACACTTTTTTTGTACACAACTTTCTTTTGTCACAACTTTCTTTTGTGCACAAAATTATTTAAAATATTAAGTATAAAATTACCTTCAAGCTTACGTGTTTAAGAATTATACAAAACAGAAATGAATTTTGTGTTTAGAGTTGGGTCCCATCTCCAAGATATCGCATTATCTACATGCAAATATTCCAAAATCTGAAAAAAATCCAAAATCCAAACTATTTTTTGTCTTAAGTATTTTGAATATGGGAGACTCAACCAGGATACCTTATTTAATTATATTTTAAATTTCTGTATCCTCAAATATTTGGCTTTATATTATTTCATCCTTGTAAGCCTTTACAATTGTCTCATTAGAAAAGACAATAATGCTAGAAAAGGTGAAGAGAAGTAGAAAGAGAGAAAGACTGCACACTGGGTGGATAGAATCATTTAGAGAGGTCATGGGTATGAATTTATATGACCTGAACAGAAGAAAGGGGGCTTTAGAGATGTCTCATCCACAGGGTCACCATGAGCCAGGGTCAAGCAATTAATAATAACAACAAGCCCCATTTCAAGAGAAAGGCAGGATGTAAAAATAAGTAAATACATTGGGCCCTTGGTATCGTGTGGGATTTGGTTCGAGGACTCCCCATGGATACTAAAAACCATGGATACTCAAGTCCCATTATATACAATAGCATAATAAAATGGTGACTCTTATATAAAATGGCAAAAAAAAAGGTTTGCTTTTCAAATTTATACATTTTTTGAACCATTTTCAAGCCGTGGATGCTTGAATCCATGGATACAGAATCTGTGGAGGGATAACTGTAACTAAGTGAAAAAAATTAGTTTAAAATGTGCATTCCATTTGACATAAGTGAAACCTGGGAGCTGTGATCCTCCAGTTTTTTTACCCAAGGTCTGATTTAGAAAAGTAAGGATGAATCTTCCATTAACAAGTCTTTAAAATCTTCTACCGCTGCAGCATGGTACTCCTCACCTCTCCAAACTGTCCTTCTCCCAGCTTCTCCTTGAAGATGAGCCGGTCCCGGGGGAACTCGCCCAACGCCATGTCCTTCCCTGTGAGGGCGTCTACTGCCACTGCTGGTACGGCGTATGTGTTCCCGCCGGTCACCCCCTGCAGGTTTATGATATCAGCTTCAGCATAATGTGGCACATTGTTCTGGAAGCCTGGCTGGCAGCCTGTGGTTTCTGGCTCCATGTAGTCAACCCCACATGCTGTGGATGGAAAGAAGGAAAACAAGAGTTGAGTTGACTTTGGTAGATCATCTAGTGTGGTATATGCTCCAACCCCAAGTGTGGCTGCTTTTGTAGGAACCCAGCAACCTCTGCAAGCTCAGGGCCAGCTGCATCTCAGCTTTGAAGAAATGGAACCCTGTACTGTATAAATTCTCATTCCCCCCCCCCCAACCATCCCATCCACCCCAGAAGTTGCCGCATCGCAGAACCTGCAAAGCCGAAGAGTTAAGCCAGAGGAGTTAGCCATGCACAGGATAGACAAGAGGGAGATGAACTGGGGGCACAGACGTGGTGGAAAAAAAAGAAAGATGGAGACAGATAGCACCCCTGATGGGAGGGAAAGAAACTGCAGAAGGCAAAATGCTCTCATATTAGCTTGGCATGTGGGCCACCCAGGTTTCCCAGCTGCGCCACACAAAAGCTCGGCGCCCTCCTTACCATTGGTGTTGATTGGCTTAACCCGGTTGGGTGGCGGGAAAGCAGGCCTTCCCATTGGCTGGGCATAAGTGGCCAGGAAGAGATGGTAAGCCGGGTTGCTGAGTAGCAGAGCTGTCGGGAGAAGGGGAGGGTGGGTGGAAAAGACAAACGGACGGATGAGGAACAGACAGATGGATGGAGAAACGCACACAGAAGGGAAGGCATGACACAGAGAAGAGGCAGCGCTTTAGGGATTCCTGTCCCCTTTTAGGCCTCTCATCCCAAACACAGCAGCAAGAGACACAGACATCAAATGACATACAGTATAAAGATGGAATTATCCCATCATCAGCACTTCGGATAGAAGGAAGGAGCCCAGGAGTCCAAGCTATTCAAGCATTCTTCCTCTGACTCACTATGTCCTCTCTTACTGAATGAATCCTCAGGAGTTTTACACTTATTTCCCCATTCCAATCCCCAGTTAACAATCTATAACCAATCCTAGGGTCAAGACAGATGGGAAGACAGCCCCTTTTTGCTGCGTAGTGTTAAATTTCAAATTAGTTTATGGAGTTAGATAATGCATCTTTCTGTCTCTGTTCATTAGGGTTTTTGAAACTATTGTACCTTGTACCATATGATAAATTGTGGCCTGTAAATATTTTACACATCAAATAAAATAAAATAAATGTTCTTGGATTGTAATCATTTTAGCTGGAGGTGGAAAAATTAAATCATTGAATTTTCTTCCATTTTTTTTGAATGAGTCCACAGAAAACTAAATGTCAGGAGGCAGCATTTTACACCAACTGTCTCCCAAATATGATCAGAAATTCCCATCCCCTCAAAGGAATGGAAATCCTTTGTTGAGGGCTCTAGTCGAAAAAATAGTATTGCTGCATTTTCTGTTGTTCCTGCTGTGAGCAAGACTTGACTGGCATTGAAGTAGGTGTCAGAAATTTACATTCTGACAGCCATCTTGGGAGCAGGCTGAACAAACACACAAGACAAAAAAGGGGCAAGGAACAAATGCAATAAAAGACAGGTGGGAAAGCACCATCCACACTTGCAAATGAGAGAAAACCAAGATTGAATCTGACACACTTCCTTTCTTTCACTGTCCACATTTTTCATTCAATACATTTTTTATTTTTCCTCTTTTGCTTCTCTTCCCAGGTTGACATATGGTGAAGAATGGGAAAAAGTGAACCAGCTACCTGCATATCTGCAATATGAATTGGTTTTACTTGATTTTGCTAGCCATATAAATCAGCCTACTCTTATTTGCTGGGGAAAATGCCTTCAGGACCAAGTAAACAGCTAAGCATTTCATCCATCATTTCATCATTGTCTTGCTTGGCTCCCTCCTTTCCATCCTTCAGAGTTAGCCATAAGCCACAGCTTGCTATTAATTCACAGCAGAATACATTAGTATATTGATAATTCCATGCAAGCAAAATATTAGAAAAATCAAAACTATGAAAATGTTGACTGGCCACAATTTCTATCTGGTTCTTTCAACCACCAGCCACCAGCTTTATGTGTGTGAGAGAATTTGTGTGGCTGCATAAATGTGTGTGTGTGTATGCTAATAATTAACACATGTACACACACACACATAGGTGCCCATCTCTTATATAAACCACTCTAGGAGCCTTTGAAGAAAGAGGGCAGAAATGTTTTCAATCTATTTAAATCAAATCATATTATCAGAGTTGAGGAAAATACTTTTTTGGATTACATATCAATTTTTTTAGTCACGGTATGCAAAATAATTTTCCTTATGGTTTCATTTTGTGGGACAAGAAACAATAGTTTTCTATAGGTATGTTATGGGAGTGTTACTGCACTGAGCATTCTGAAATAACAAAGGGCTGCTGATAGTTATTTATTTATTTACAGGATTTATATCCTGCTCTTCAGCCACAAAGATTCTCAGAGTGCCTTACAGTTTGCTAATACCCTGGCTGTGGAAGGTAAGCAAAACTACATTTATTTCTATGCTGATCTTAAACATGTATTGCCCAAGTACACGTACCTGTGAGGCTTGCACTTACCTATTTCATTCCTGAAGGATCTGGATTGTCCCCAGACTAAAATCTCCAGGAACACAGAGGTTAACTACTTTTGCTTTATGCCAACCCTCGACAAACCTCTCCAGTGGTTTATCTATTCACCTTTTCTTTTTCCCTCTCTTTCATTTAGCTCCGCTCCCCAATTGGCTCTCTCACCAGAGTTCTCAGCACTGTGCGGCAGGTCTGGCAGCTTCATACGAGCCCTATTGGGTTCCTGGTACTCCGTCTCTCCTGAGTGGATGCGCTCATAGCGGTTGGAGTGTCTGTGGGAACCCATTGTGTTGTTGATGACAATGGTGTCGCTAGGTGCAGAGAGGTGAACCGTGAGATCATCGTCAGAGATTCGGCGTTGAGCCTAAAGGCAAAGGGAGAAACAGTGACCAAAGAATCAGTGACAAACAGGCTCTCAGCAATCTCCAGAAAGTGTGGCCATCTACACTTCCCACATTGCACAGGTCTGCTGGTGATTATTCTCAAGTACAAGCAAGGGGCAGGGTCCAGAGCTGCTCTGCAGCATGGGACCCATATGAATAGACCAAAAAACAAAACAAAACAAAACAACAAATACAGTGGTATTTGTTCATACTTGCAGGCTCAGGATCTGCAGTATCAACCAATAGAAGGTTCAAACTACAATACTGTACACAACACAATACTTTACACAGCACAAGTAGTGTGATATGTACAGTGCTGTATTTATGTGGCTGGACAGGCTGCAGAAAGATGTGAGGGTATCTGGCATGCTCCCTGGTAGCCAGGCCTTGTTGTCACCTATGCCATATTATTAATAGGGACTCAATATCCATGTTTTTTTTTAAATCTCTGTGTGGTCCTGTAACCAACCTCCTCTACAGATACAACAGGGCCACTGGCCACCTCATATTGTTGTTATGCGCCTTCAAGTCATTTCTGACTTATGGTGACCCTAAGGGAAACCTATGACAGGGTTTTCTGAAGCTGAGAGGGTGGAACCCACCCAAGATCAAAAGCAGGTTTCCACTATTCAGCAGGAAATCGAACCTCAATTCCAGAGTCTTAGTCCTATGCTTAAACAACTATTCTACACTGCCTCTCACCACCTCATAAACAATTAAGTTTTGAGGTAACTTCCCTCTCTGATCTCACAAATTAACATAAAACGTTATTCATTCCTAAAAAAAGATGTTACTTTTTTTTCCTGAAAAGGATTCTTGTTGCAACTCACAGGAGCAATGTTAATTAATGTAATGGTAATTGCTGTAATTGTTACAGTAATAAGCTACTTCCAAACCGAGTAATCCAGTGAGATTCATGGCTCAGTGGGGATTAAAACCTGGACCTCTCATGTCCAAGTTTTCTACAATGCTTTTTCCAGTTCTTTCTTCACTTTCACTCCATTTTACACTTTTACACTTGCTCCTTCACTGAATCAGATCTCTCTGTCTCTCTGCCATTTCTTCCTACTTGCCTATTAAGCTGGGATCACTGGAAGTGGGCTTTGAAATTATAGCAAGGGCTACATAAGGGAGGTCAAGGGCTACTACCCCTGGTCTTCCCAACCCCTGGTGGTTTTAGCTGGAGATGCCAGACATGAAACCTGGGACTTTCTAAACCTGCAGCACAGACTCTGCTATTGAACTGTTGTCCTATCCTAGTCAATGAACCATGCCAAAAGACAAAGATGGGTCCCTGTACAATTGGATTATTCTTCCACTACATAAAAGTACATCTTTTTGATTGCACCAATAAAATAACACTCCCGTTATAATTACAGAATGGAAATGTGTTTCTGCCAATGGCACATGTGGCTAAAGAACACTATTCCAATCCAGGGAAATACCTAGAGATGTCCACAGTCAAATAGTATAGCAGCATTTTTCCTATGGCCCAGACTCACTTACCTTCCCCAAGATCTTTTGCCAGTATTGCCGCCAAAGGATGAGGAATATCACAACCAACAGGAGTAGGATGATGGCTACCAGGCATCCAATCAGGATGGAGGTATTGCTGTTATCATCCTTTGCAATGGGCTGGCCTGATTTCGGTTCCCCTTGGCTCTCAAGGTCTTGGAGGGAAAGAAACATAGAAAAAGAAGTCCAACTATGGCCTCTAATCGAGCATTTGAAAACAGATGGTACTCTGAAGTGTTGGGCGTGTGTGTAAGAAAAAGATGAGGGGAGAGAAAGAGAGAGAGAGAGAGAGAGAGAGAGAGAGAGATTATACAGTTTTGTGGGTAACTCACCTTGGAGTGTAAAGTTTGAGGCATCACCAGCATTTTCATTCAGTGCAGATCCCAGGGCTGGGGAGATCGGATTGTTGCGGCCTGAAGGTCGACGTGGGGCCACTACTGGGGGACGGCCGCTTGACACTGAGAGAGAGGGATCATCCACAATGTCTGGAAGGTAAAAAACCAAAAATGGTAAAAGAGAAAAGAATAGGAAAATCATGCGCACTGGGCAAAACACAGTGGAACAGTAGCAGGGAAAGAGTAAGAGGTTAGCAGTGGTGGAAGACCAGGTTTTGAATCCCCAGCCATCAAACCCACTGGGTGACCTTGGGCAAGTCACAGTCTCTAATTCTCAGGGGAAGGGAATGGCAAACCCCATCTGAACAAAATCTTGCCAAGAAAGCCCCATGATAGGGTCGCCGTAAGTTGGAAACAACTTGAAGAAACAAAACAACAACAACAACCTTCATTTTAACAGCCATAACTGCATCCTATGGAATACTCTCTAGAGTTCTCTGGCTGAGAATTCTAAGTTTCCCTTCCTAAACTGCAAATCTCAAAATTCCACAGGATGGAAACCATGGCTAAGTGGAATCATCATAGCTCTACAGGAAGAGCCTCCCTAATCTGGTATTCCAAAATACTCCAAAAACCAAAACTTTTTCGTGGGTGGCTGAAATAGTTACACATTTGCTTTCTGGTGGTTCATTGTACACTGATCTTGTTTCATGCACACCATTATTGAAAAATATTGTATAAAATTACATCCAGGCTATGTGTAAAAGGTGTATACAAAACATAAATGAATTTTGTGTTTAGATCTGTGTCCCATCACCAAGATATCTCATTATGTACAGGTATTCCAAAATCTGAAAAAACCTGAAATGCAAAACATCTTTGGTTCCAAGCATTTTCGATAAGGGAGACTCAACCTGTGTAATTCTGTAATGAGAATGGCCCCCAAGATTTAAGTCCATACTTTAAAGGAGCAATTCAAGATACTGAATGTATTTCAGAGCTTGATTTCACACTTGTTTATAGTTCAGAGTAAAATCCAGTGGATTAGCTACTGGCAAGGAAATCACCATGATGTGGGAGATTAAGAGAATATCAGAGGGGGTAAGGGAGCACCAACTCACCAGAGAGAAAAGCTATTTCACTGAAAAGCATCCACTCGCCAGCAAAGTGAAAATGGCACTGGACAAACAGGCCCAGGCGCCCTTCGAGGGGAACTGTGAGGGAGCGGGCACTGGGGTTCTTCACGTCCACAGCAAGCTGTTGCGAGACAGGGATGGGTTCCCAGGCTGTGGCCAGGCTGCGCTTGAAGAGGCAGTCCACTTGCCGGAAGATGCTTACCCCATGCGTATGCATATTGTTGCAATGAACCTGGAGAGGATGCAGTGGTACAGGAGGGGAGAAAATGTAGGAAGCAGACAGGAGACAAATGAGAGACCACTTTGAAACCAGCTCCTTCCTCAACCATTCTAAAACTTATCTGGGTTTTCAAGGGACATTTGAAAGAAGAAAGGAAAAGGGGTCAAGCTATAAAGGCATCAAGGGGAAAAGAGCAGAGCTCTTTAAGGGAGCAGGAGACTTCCTTAAAGCCATTCAATGGTATATGTCCAAAAAACAAATAAAGATCTATTTCTTTTCACATGGATTGTGTGAATGCCCAAATGTTGACATTCACCACATTTTTGGAAACTATGGCAGGTTACAGACCGCCATTTCGGATGTCCTCAGGATGTCCCAGTTTGAAAAGGGGGCATCTCTTCTAGACGCCCCTACTCCTATTACGGACAGAGTCCGTAACAAATGGTGGTGGCCGTTCCACACGGCTGCCACCATTTTGACGTAGCGGACGCTGTGCGTCTGCACGTCACACAGTGGAAGTGACACCGCGAGTGCGCAACTAGCGCCTTGCGGCGTCTCTTCTGGGCCGTAAGAAGGAGCGCGATTTTCACGCTCCTTCTTGGTAGCGTCCAGAAACCGCGCTGTTTGGCTGCTGCGGTTACTGGACGCTGCAACCGGCGGCGGCAGCAGACCACCGCTTCTTGTTGGTCTGTAACGCACCTATGACTCTGTACAGAGAGGCCAAAATAAAGCTGCTTCAGGTCACTTTGGAGGTATGCTATTTTAATGATGCATGCATCCTATGAGTCCAGAAGCCACACCAAAGCCACGCTCCAGTCCTAAGGACTGGAACGCAGCTTTGGTGCAGCTTCTGGCCTCTTAAGATTCGTGTGTCATTTAAACAGCATACCTCCAAAGTGACCTGAAACAGCTTTATTTTGGCCTGTCTGTACAGGCCCTTAGATTCCTGGCAATCCTTCTCTCAGTCCTAGAAAAAGCCTTCTTTTATAAGCTGCACAAATTGATTAATTTCCTTCTACCAACAGACACATGACTTTATTTCTGCTTCCCCCAAAGCTGGATCGTCTGACAGGACTGTTTCATCATTCCTGCCATCTCATTTATGCCCCACAGATTTTTCCAGAAGTATCCTCAGCTGTCCCCTGCGTTACCTTCATGTAAGTGAAGGTTCTGAGTTGATCGAACTCAAACTCCATCTCAATGAAGCCACCAGGAAAAGAGCTGTTCCTCCAGCCCACATAGTCGTACCCTGGCCAAACACGCAGCTCTTTGGTTTGGGTGAAATCGTCCAGGCCTACAACACCATCAGTCAATTGGCCAAGACCCCCAAAGTGCAACCTGTGGTGAGAATGAAAGGCTAAGTTACTAGCAGGTCAACAAGAAGGAAGGGAGAATCCCATTGGGCTTTCACTTCTGGATCCACATGACATGTCCCTTAAAGGTTACCCTGAATCATTCCACATGAAGGATGTGTTTATATGGATTGACCCAATAAAGCTACTGTATGACTTGAAGAAGGACTGGCCAAATTTCTACTACTGGGAGCCCAACCTCCCAGTGGCTGCACCACTGATGCCCCTATCCAGGTTCTGTTGCCTTTGTAGTTGCCACTGAAATTCGGCAATTTCTGTGGCTCTCTTTGGCACTGGAGGGTACCAAAGTGCCCTTCTGAATTATAAAATACTACAATAGTCTCTTCCAACTCTATGATTCTATGATTCTATGACTGACAGGGCAGAGCATCTCCTTCCTTTCCAGAAGGGAAGGAAGAAGAATAAGACGCCTATGTTATTGTTTCTATCCAAAGTGGCAGCAAACAGGACAGCAAGGGAAACAAAAATGACTGGGGGGGGACTGTTTGTAGTCCACAGACCCTGTATCAGCCACCCTTGATTTCAAGGCCTACAATATATCAGCAGCCCTGATTGTGTAAGCAGGAAGGAGATGATAATCCAGGGAAAAGATGTATGCAAACAGACACATTCCAACATGATTGCTGGCCTTTAAATGTTACAACTGCACTGGAGAATGCAGAGGTCGCCTTCTGAACACTTGTCCCTACAGATTTTTGAGTAGAAATCCCTTCCTTATCCTGTCCTCACAATTACTTCCATTTTGCAGAAAGGTAACTGAGGCTGAAGAAGTGACTTATCTGAGACAATACCCCCTAAACTTCACAACTCATTCTTAGTCCCCTCATCCTACTATGGGACTGAGAACCTCTGTTTGGGTAGATTCACACAACTCCATTCACCATCTGACCAGCTAGGAGCTTTCCTTCTCTGTAGTCTCAGGAGATAAAAGTATGGTCCATCATAACCTTGTGCATCAACAGCTGACAAAAATGTCTGTTAATCAGGCTATCATGTGATGACTGTGGTCAACATGCATTGACCTTGGTCACCTGAACCTGCCATATGAAGCTGAAGATTCTAGCCCAAATAATCATGCTGAGTGACAGGGTGCAACAATAGGCTAATGCGCAGGTTCACTCACTCACTTGTGGACGCTGTGCCCATCATAGGTGGAGTCATTCAGGTAGACAGGTTCAGGGACAAGAGGCATGACCTGGCCTAGCGGAGCTGTGTATGACTGAAGGCCATCTGTGAGCAGAGATAAGCAGACACATAACACATTTAGTAGAAAACCTACAGCTTGGAACCGGGGAAGGATAATACTCTGTATACAGCAAAGGTGTTTTTGTATGTAAAGAGAACACAAAGGCAATGCATGCCAAATATTTTTAAGCAAAATAGAAATTTCTAAAACACCCTTATGCTGAGTCAAAACCACAGGCCCCCACAGCCTGGCATAATCTGAACATAATCTGATTGGCAGTGGGTCTCCACGCTCTTGGGAGAGAGGGTTTCCCCATCATCTGTTAATTGATCCTTATCTGTTAACTGGCCTTATGAATGAGAGACTTCCAAGAGATCCTGTCATCAACTGTCCTGCTGAGGTCATGCAAACTCAGGACTGTAGCTTCCTTGATTGAATCAATCCACCTGTAGCGCAATCTCCCTCCTTCCTGCTGCCTTCCACTTTACCCAGCATTACTGTCTTTTCCAATAAGTCAAATACAGAACCCCATGTTAACACACCCAAATCCTCTGTATTCTTTCCAGCTCCTCTCAAAATAGTGGCATGAGCTGATGTAATGTCACTTCCAGACATCATTTTGAGGGGGACTGCAGAGGATAGGAGAACTAGCTGGGATTAGTGAGGGGGAGCAACTTGCAGGAAGGTTGGGAGTAACTGGTCCATGGTTTAGAAAAAAAGTTGAACTTTATTATATGTAGACAAGAATACAAAAGTTGATTGCTCACCTTTCCAGACACAACCATAGAGCTCCACACGCAGGCAGACACTCATGACGCGGTCTGCACGTGGGTAGAAGCGGACATATCGGGCAATGATTGGTGGTCCCAGATCTTTCAGTACCACATCCTTTGTATTTTCATTACCAGAAATCACCTAAGGGATAGGGAGAAGTCATGAAGGGTCATTATTTTTCTCTCATTTCTCAAGAATCCATAAAAACAACTCTAATTTGGAACAAGGAGTAAAAAGTAGGATGGAGCTCTTTAATCAATGCATGATGCTTTGACAGAAAAACACCTGAGAAGTGATTGGAGCTTGGATATATGTATATATGTGTGTACAAAAGCTCTCAGAATCCACAGTCAACATAGTTACTGATGTTTTGGGAGCTCTGCTCCAAAAAAAGCTGTGTTTTCCAGGTTTTGAAATAGTATTTAATCTAGTAGCTTGATGCATGCGAGGAAAACTCTCTTATTTGTAAGGCACTTTGAGCCAGGCCACACAGAGGGCTGGGCCAACTCGCTTTAGTAGGGCTTGAAAAATCAGTTTTAAAAAGTAGTTTTGCCTTCATTATTGGGAAAGGAGCTAGTTACAACTAACCTATTAATTATAGTTAGTTATCTGCAAGCTCTAATCAAAACTATATTGTAACAAGTTATTTTTAAAAGTAACTTTCCAAAGGTAAATTCTTCAGAAACATGGCAAAGAGGCCAACAGAAAGGAATTGTGTTGTTTTCTGCCTTCAATTCATTTCCGACTTATGATAACCTTAAAGCAGAGCAATCATAGCATTTTTTAAGCAATGTTTGTTTAGTTGGCGGTTGCCACTGCCTTCTCCTGAGGCTGAGAGAGTGGGACTTCCCCAAGGTCACCCAGTGGATTTCCTTGGCTGAGCAGAGATTCAAATCCTGGTCTCCAGAGTCCTAGTCCAGCACTCAAGCCACCATACTGCACTGGTTCATAAAAGAAGGAATCTCTGAATAAAACTCACAACCAAACTCTTCTATATAGGTCAGCAAGACAAGCTACTGATACTTTTCCATGTGGACCATAGTGTAGAAAAATTACTTTTTGGATTATACCTCCCTAAATTTCTTCAACTGGCCATGCTGACTGAATGGCCTTCTCCAAGCAGTTTCCCGTGGAAACCTGCATGTGCAGTCTGGAGTAGGCTGGGTCAGAAATATGTAACTGGCAAAGACTACTAGCAATCCTTGTTCCACCAAATGAAGCAAATGTTGTGTCCTCCTTCTCATTGGCAACTACTTCTCTTGGAGAATCTTGAAAAAATGTTTGTTTAATCGTATAAATATGTTTCTAGCCCTCCTTTCCACTGAGAAAGTCCTTCCTAAATGAGATGGGCTGCCTTTACTGAATCAATTTGGTCCCCCACTTACCTCATTGCCCCACCGGTCCCGCCAAGGCATCCAACGGTGTCCATCGCGACTGTAATGGAGCCGGTAAGCACGGGCAAACTCCTTGCCATGGCCATTTGCGTGCCGGCCCTGCGTCCCCACCAAGGTTAAGAAATGTAGCCGACGCAGGTCAATCTCCAGGTATTCAGCATCATTAGGATACACAGGTCCTGCAGGGCACCAGGCTCCATCTCCCTCACTCAGTGCTAACCTGGACAGCAAGGAAGAAAAGTAGAGGAAGAAAGCTGATAATCAACAATCACTCATAAATAACATGGGCCTGGCCTTTAAACATAATATTTCAATTCCCTTTGAAACACTCACCCTATTTATATTAACATCTAATTGCTGAAAATACTCCTGGAATTGCCTTTCTGAACATTCGTGGACAGCTCCTACCCTCCTTTTTTGAAAGTATCAATTGGCTTAACTGCCATGGCTCAGTGCTATCTGTTTGGGAATTGTAGTTTTGTGAGACATTTAGCCTTCTCTGTCCAACAGCTCCGGTGCCACAACAAACTACAGAGTTCACTTCTCTGTCTGACAGCTGCAGTGCCACAGCAGCTACTGTTCCCAGTTCCAAAGCATTGAGCCCTGGCAGTTGAAGTAGTGTCAGTGTTAATGCAGCCAATTGAAAAACTTTCTTGTTTTTCAAAGCTTTTGGAGTTTTAACTGAATATTGTTTTATAATCTTGTCTATTTCAATTATACGTATTTGCCGGTATGCCTTATTTTATAATATATTGGTTTTTGTTTTATATCTGGATAATTTGATTTACAACTGTACTGTATCAGTGTATATTTGCATTACTCCTTCCTTTTCCTACATAAGTATAATGGATAAATCCAAATGTGGGTTCCCAGCTAAGTTCTACAGTGATGGTTCAAAGGCCTTTGTCTTCCTCCTCCTCACCTGCTATGTTTGGCAGCAGTCGAGTCAGACCATGAGCTGGAGGCTGAGAGAGCATCATCCGGGATGGTACGATCTTGCATACCCAGCGCATAGCGGCACTTAGCTGTGAGGGGGAAGAAAAGGAACAGAGTGAAGAATGTTTTCTGTAGTGAAAGTTGCCCCTTTGCCATCTGCACTACACAGAGACTTCCATAACAGTGTCAATGTCATTCAACGCCTACTGTTGTGATCCAGCTCAGGTTGGCTGTAAAAACGAGGGAAAGAGGATTAAAGATAATTGTGGCTAATGTAAATCCTCCTAATGCCTTTAATGGAACTTGCAATCAGACCCTGTGCCACTAAGAGGGATATTTGGGGGTATATGCTGAAGCCTGAATGTACTAGGAGTAGAGCTTGGGTAAGTTATTTTTGGCCCCATCTCCCAGAATTCCTGGCAGATTCTGCAAGACAAAAAAGTTCTTTTAAGCTCTGCCTAAGAGGTCCTGCCTCTAATGTATGTCTTGGCCTTCCTTTTTCAACAGTGCTAAAATAATTTTGAGCCTTAAATATTTTTTGTGTACCACAACTGAGTTTCTTCCAGACTCCAGCTTGCATTTGCCTCCAGAGTCCTCAAAACTGTCTATTCATTGGAAGAAAGGGGGGGGGAGGATGGTGTCCACTATAAAAATGTGGCAGCACATTTCATAATGTAACAAGGCGTACATCACTTCCTAACATGAGGTTTGTTGTTGTGTGCCCTCAAATTGTTTCTCACTTATGGCAATGCTAAGATGAACCTATCATGGGGTTTTCTTGGCATGTTTCTTAAGATTCTATGTGGCTGAGAGTATGTGACTTGCCGAAGGTCATCCAGTGGGTTTCCAGGGCTGAGCTGGAATTTGAACTTTGGTCTCCGGAGTCATAGTCCAACACTCAAACCACCACACTACACTCATTGGCTCAATCAGGCTTACTCCTAGATTACTCCAGGCTCAAGCCTACCTGGAAATGAGCCCCACCAAATTCAGTGGTATTGCTACCTCTGAGTAAAGATGCATAGTGTCACAATGCATGTCATGATTCATTTAAGCAGGATCAAGACCCTTGTTGGGATAACCAACTCCACTCTTAAATTACCACTCAAGCACTATCTGCTCTTTCAGATGGGTACACTGGCCCCTAATGCTTTATGCCAATCTTCTCCAACCAGAGTTTCTTCATGTGTGTTGTGCTACAATACCCATTATCCCTGGGCGGCAAGGCATGGTTGCAAGGGATGCTGAGAATTGTAGAGTAACACTGTCATGTACTGGCAGTCTTTGACTTGGGAATCCAAAACTTCAGTGAAAACAGCAAGCTTTATTCAGAAGCCAAAGCAGTTCACCGCAGGGTGATGTTGTTAGGACTGAGGCATGTTGGTTACACAGTATAATAAAAACACAAAGCAATTCAAACCCTTTTGTGTGCTTAAACTTCATTTGTCAAAAAGCAAAACATTTCTTTTCATTGACTGCCCTCTTGTTTTCCCTTGTACCAGGCATACCCACAGAACTGACCCTGGCAGTTTCCCAGTGCCTATAAACTCCCCTTTACATCTGTTTGTTGGGTATCCCCAGGATACCATTCTCCACCCAGCACCTCCAGCGTGACAAATCCGAGTATTCAGAAGCATGAAACAAAGCAGGCAAAAGGCAAAGTCTAATTAACTAACAATTATGACAGGAACACAAGGGATTCAGATCCTGACAAATGACCTGGAAAAGCCTGAGCCTGGGGTTTGGGCTATCATTAGCTGTAGGTGCAGGGCCAACTCACCATGCAAGCAAAAGCTGCCACTACCCAAGGTACCAAAACTCTCAGAGCACTTGCCTTAGTTATATTAAATGTCTTGGAGGAAAGTCCACTGCCTGTCAAGTTTTTGGGTGATGGGATGGGATGGGAGAAGCAGCGAGGCAGCTTCAGAGTTCAAATGGGTTAGATTCACAGCATCCCAAAGGACCTCCAGAGCTTTCCTGAGTATTACTGTCTGCCCTGGGCATGTAAACTCCATCCTAAAGGGCAGGAAAGCCAAGAAGTGAAGGAAAGCAGAATAAACAGTATTCTGGTCAACCCTTGATCACTGCATGTGCTATTATTATGTTGTGTAACTTGTGATGAGAAACAATGAGGGCAGTGGTGGAGCAAAAGTTTAATTTCTCTCAAGCAGCATCTAGCCTTGTGTTGACCCTGAAAAACAAGGAAGAAAGGAGTTCTGCAAAGGGGATGAGAAGAGAAAGAGAAAGGGATGGGAGGAGGACAGATTCACCAGGCTAATTATAGAACAGGACACTCTACCTCTCTCCCCAAGCATGCTTCTCTTCTGCCTCCTGTACTTTCTACAGTCTCTATTATATTAACTGATCTCTATTTTGTTAGGACAGTAAGAAGCATTCTTCCCCATTCCCAAACCCAGGCCTGTTACAGACTGCCAAAATAAAGCTGCTTCAGGTCTCTTTGGAGGTATGCTATTTAAATGACGCATGGGTCCTAAGAGTTCGGAGGTCTCGCCAAAGCCACACTCCATTCCTAAGCCCTGGAGTGCAGCTTTGGTGCAGCTTCCGGATTCTTAGGATGCATGCATCATTTAAATAGCATACCTCCAAAGAGACCCGAAGCAGCTTTATTTTGGCAGTCTGTAACAGGCCTCAGGCGCGGTACAGAGCGCCAGGAAGAGATGGCCAGGGAGCCGCCTCTCTTTGCCATGTAGCAGCGCCACAACCATATTGCACGACGCTGTTATGCAAAAATAAAAGGACTGCTAAAAAGTGGCACCTTTTTGCGCTGTTGCAAACAGATGGCGGCAGCGCAAGCATGTCTGGAGGCCAAGCAGCAGTGATATCATCACTATGCACTATACGACGCCACACAGTGAGGATGCCCTTGTCACATGCGAGGGGTGAGGGGAGTGTGGGCGGGGCGCCCCTCACACATGATGAGGGCATCCTTCGGGGCTCGTCTGTACTGGGCCTCAGAGTTGCATATATTTCTGCTGTAAGGGCTCTGTTGTGGTTCTGGGCCTTCAGGTCAACTCCAACCCAAGATGATCCTATCACCGGGCTTTCTTAGGCAAGGAATGCGTGCTGTTGTCTTCTGCTGAACATATCCAACACAACTCAGTATTCTCCGGCCATCTCTTTTCCAAGTGCTAACAAGGCCTAACCCTGAGACATAGCCATACCAGTATGGAATAGCAGTCTGTAAAGGGATCTTGTAGTTAGTCCCAAAGGTGCTACAAGATCCCTTTGCATACAGGCCTAATTTTGCTTGAACAGGACCTGGAGCCTTTGGGGTATTTAATTTGAAGTCAACTTGAAATCCGACAAAAGCATTAACATAAAAACCGCACCATCCATATATTAAGCCAGAGCTCAGAAAGCTAATTTCACCAAGTAAATAGTTAGAGTTATACTTAAAAGGCCATCCCACAAAGTAATCTGTTACCGTTAGGGGTTTCTTTTTAAAAGAAGTAACCCTTTCTCATTTTTCAGAAGTAATGAAAATAATTACTTTTAGTGACATTGGGTAAGCCACTCTCTCTCAGCCTCAGAGGAAGGCAAACTTCCTCTGAACAAATGTTACCAAGGAAACCCAATGAAAGGTTTGCCTTACAATCTCTTTAATTCGGAAATGACTTGAGGGCACCCAACAACCAACAACAAAGTTGTTTTTTAAAAAATCCACACATTCGAATGCAACATGTCACTTGTACAAAACAGGCTCTCTTCTCATTCCCCTTGTGATTATCTCAGAAGTACAGAAGAAGTCTGTGTTTTGACCATGCAATATTCTGCCTATGTTGTTTAGTGAGAGCACACCTATGTAACTGTCAAAGTGACTAAAATCTAACCATTACACTACTAAAGGAATCAGGCCACCCTTCATTATATTACAATTACAACCATAATGTAACTCAGGCCCCATACAGACAGGCCAAAATAAAGCTGCTTCGGGCCACTTTGGAGGTATGCTGTTTAAATGAGGCAAATGCATACTAAGAGTCCAGAAGCCACGCCCAAAGCCATGATCCATTCCTAAGGACTGGAGCACAGCTTTTGTGTAGCTTCCAGACTCTTAGGACACATGCATCATTTAAACAGCATACCTCCAAAGTGGCCCGAAGCAGCTTTATTTTGGCCTGTCTGTATGGGGCCTCAGTTTGGTTTTGGGGATGGGTATTAATTACCAGCAGCTAGTTACTATCAAGGCAGTCAGCGTAGCATAGTGATTTGAGTATTGGACTATAACTCTGGAGACCAGGGTTCAATTCCCCACTTGGCCATGAAATCCACTAGGTGGCCTTGGGCAAATCACACTCTCTCAGCCTCCTCAGGGGAAGGCAGTGGCAAACCTCCTCTGAACAAATCTTGCCATGAAACCCCCATGATAGGTTTGCCAGAGTCTTCATAAGTCAGAAACAACTTGAAGGTACAGAACAACAACATTACTAGAAATGGACAAATGAATAGGTATTAGTAAGCAGTTAGTAGTAGTTAAGTGTTGAAAAGAACAGGTGGGGGGGAGGTAAACATTCTATCATACTTTTGAAAAATCCATGAAACAGACATACATGTAGAAAAGGAGTTCTTGCAACCCATAAAACCACTTAATACTGTTGTGCCAATGTCTTCCACTAGATGGTGGTCTAATCTCACACATGGAGGGAGGATCACTGAAAAGTTGAAAACACTAAGCTGTGCTTAGCCTTAACTAGAGTCAGCCTAGGAGTTAAAACATTTTACACGTGTTCAAGTCACTGATCTCTCGTCTGCAAAGCTGGATAGTGCCTAGAACAGTGCATCTTAAGATATCTGATGGGAAATGGTAACTTTTTCCCCAGTGTGCCAGGGTCCAGTACCATACTTGTATCCACTGAATGCATGTGTTACTTTCTTAGAAACTTGTCAGGGACCAGCTACAAACGGCTTAGAAACCAGCAGCAGTCAATGAATCACTGATCTGAGTAGCACTGGTCTAGAATATAGTCAGCCCTCCAAATCCTTATCCAAGGATTCAACCATCCACAGCTTGAAAATATTTTTTAAAAATATACATTCCAAAAAACAAGCCTTGATTTTGCCATTTTATATAAGGGATGCCATTTTACTACACCACTATATTTAATGGGACTTGAATATCCATAGGGTCCTGAAACCAAACCCCAGCAAATACCAAGGGACCACTCTACAGTTAAAAGTGCAAAATCCCTGCAAGGGATGATTTTAAAAAAAACACTGAGAATAGACTGCTAGTGATGTCATGCCTCCATATATTACTCTTGCTCTAATTGCTCTAGCAAAATATGGAAGAGAGGAGAGGGCTAAATCTTGTCAGTTTCATTTTCGTCCATATTAGAATTTTCTGACAAATAAAAAAAAAAGCTTGTCCTCTACCCTTAATTTAGAATTGAATACTGCTTCTTCTGCTTCAAAAAAACCAAACAAACAAGGATATCAAAGAGCTGGTAAGGTGCAGAAAAGGGAATCAAAAAGCTGTTATTGCAAGCACTTGCAGATTTTACCTTGGAAAAAAGATTAGGGATGCTATAGAGCTGGGGTGGAAATCATGAAACCCTCCAGATGTTGTTGGACTCCAGCATTCCTCACCATTGAAGCTATGCTGACAAGGCCTGACTGGACTGGCTGTATAACAACATCTGGAGACCTATAGGATTCCCACCCCAGCAACTAAGGTTGATAAAATTATGTATGGGGTGGAGAAAGGCAGCAGTGATGTGTTTTTTTCTTCCTCTCTGGGAATGTTAGGGTTTTTTTTTTTTTAAATTTTGGGGTTGCAGAACAAATTTGGCTGGGTAAAATTCAGAGCAGGCAGGAGTAAGTACAGTATTTTGTTGCATGATGTACAATTCATTTTTAGAATTTGACGCTCATTATTCAGAGGTCATACACTCCTAAAGACCACCAGTTTCTGGGGGCAAGGCTAATCCAATAAACTTCATTTCTAAGCTGGAGGGTGCCCAGAGGAGGGTGACTAAAATGGTGAAGGGTTTGGAAACCATGCCTTATGAGGGGAGACTTAGGGAGCTAGGGATGTTTAGCCTGAAGAAGAGAAGATTAAAAGGTGACATGATAGCCCTATTGAAATATTTGAAGGGATGTCATATTGAGGATGGAGCAAGCTTGTTTTCTGCTGCTCCGAAGAACAGGGTACGGAGCAATGGATTCAAACTACAGGAAAAGAGATTCTACCTCAATGTTAGGAAGAACAGTAAGAACAGTAAGGGCTGTTCAACAGTGGAACACACTTCCTTGGAGAGTGGTGGACTCTCCTTCTTTGGAGGTTTTTAAACAGAAGCTGGATGGCTATCTGTCAGGGATGCTTAGATTGTGTCTTCCTACATGGCAGGAGGTTGGATCTGATAGCCCTTGAGGTCTCTTCCAACTCTATGCCCCCCTCCAAGTTCTGTTGACGACAACTGCAACCATCCCTGTGCACTGGTCATTTTGGCTGTGGCTGATGGGAGTTGTCATAGGTGCCCTGCCTCTAATTTACTGCATTTCATGGGTGAAGACGTTCATTCAGAAAGCCATGTTCAGAATTTGGAAACTTACTTTTTAAAAATAGGCTGTTCCCATTATTTTATTTTATTGCATTATTTTATTGCTATCACGTGCTGAAAAGGTAGACTGCATTTCTTGTTGCTGCTCATCACTTTTCAATTATTTTCTCTTACCTTTTTTATTTTTTTGATGAGGGCTGGAAAATCCCAGACAAGAAAACAACATGAGCAAAACATGAACAATTTTTATTAAAATACCTCTTTAAAAGGCCCTTTAAAAGTTATTTTTGAAAGTAACCAGAAACCATTGGTGATTGAACCAATAAAGCAATGCCACTCTTAACTTGTTACACCACTTCTGAAATATCACTTCACTACATCATTATCCCTCAGGTAACTAGTTACAACTAATCACGTTACTTGCAACTTGTTGTTTCTAAGCTCTCACCATTCTGTTCTGTGCATTAAGAGGCAACTGTGCTTAACACTAAGCAAGTGACTGACAACATATTCCAAGGTATTTTGCTTTAACATCCCCCTCACATATTGAGGCTGAGTAAAAACAGGGCTGAGCCCCAGCAACAAAAACCTTGGCACTTAGTAACAGCTGTTTTTCCTTCTCTCCAAGGGGTCACAGCTATGGCCTTGTTCACCTGGATCCAATGTATGAGGGGATCATGGAACTACTCTGTTGAAACAGCATTACTGGCTACAATCTGATCCATTTCTGGGAAAAATTCAAAGTACTGGTTATGGCCAACAAGGCTATCTGAAAACTCAAATCTTTCTTTATAAGCCTACCCAAGTTTGAAGATCTTTAAGATCTTTGGGAAAGGGCTTTCTTTTGGTCCCAATACCATAACAGACATGTTTGGTGAGGACACAAGAGAAAGCCTCCCAGGCTGTGGACCTCCCTTCCACAGGAGGCAAGTTAAGACTTTCTTATTTAGGCAATTTTTAAATTGATAGCATTGATAGTGGTGTGGTGTGTTTTAAATTGAAAATTTTAAATAATGAATTTTAAATGTCAATTGTTTTAATGTGCATATCTTATTTGTCCTTTTAAACTGCTATGTATTTTAACCGATGAGTTTCAACAGATGAGATGTGTTTGTTAATTGCTGTTCTTTCCCACTTTGATCCATGAGGAGAGGCAGGTGAGAAATAAATACTATCATAAACATCATCATTCTGTATGTTTTCAATTATGTTTTAAATGTATTTTAAGTTGTTTCGGCCATGTGGCTTTTTAAACAGAATTATGATTTAATTTTAAAAAAACACTTATGTAATGTAACATTTTAGCCAACTTCTATTTAAAATTTTCCAAGCTGCCTTGAGTGCCTTGATGGGAGAGAAGCAGAGTATAAACTGTATAAATAAACAAACCAACAAACTTACCTGGGTCAAAGTGCTCTTCCAACTCAGCTATGCCAACAGATGCCAAGACCAAGAAGCAAAGTGTTATGGGTCCCATCATCCTTTCTGGGCTGACCGGCTACACCGACGGTTGAATAGTCATGCCTTTCAAAAGGATAGAAAACAGCAGTTAGCTGCACGTGGGTCTCTCATACCCATGTGTTGGAGCAAGAGAGCCACAGCTGAGTGAGTCAACGGGAATTGCTCCTCCTTTTCCCCAACTCAGGCCCTTTCCCAACTTGTGACTGAACAGCACACATTCCATGGACAGAACTCACAAGCATCCTGCCATTGTCTTCACTTTCCTATCTGGGCCAGAAAGGGAAAAGAGGTTGACATACTGGCAGCAAGCAGTGTGACACATCTTTGTCATCATCACCCATCCAAGAGGGCCACAAGCCAAACCTGTGGTTCGGCCGTAAGCTGAGCATGTGGGAGATCCCAAGACTGAACAAGAGGGCCAGTCATTCGATCAGTCAAAACAAACAGCTTGGTTCAATTAGGTCAAATATTGGTGAAATAGACTCAGAGGGGGTGAAAACAATGGAGTGATTTATAAGAAAGAAAACAAAGAGACTCATGCTCATGACAGCAAGCGCACAGATATTGATATGCCACGCTACTATTTGGAATGCAAAAGTTTCACTGTTTGATTCCCAATGAGTTCACAAAAAATGTAACAATCTATGCTCAATCCAGCAAAGCATTTCTCTCTTTCTCGTCTCAGGCACATTGCTTCTTGGTAGAAGCTAACCAGATGCCCCAAAGAGGGAGATGTGACCTCCACTCTGTCAAATGTAGACTTGGTTTGTTTGGTCTTTTACAGGTTTCCCCAGGTCTGCACTTGCCAGATCAAACACAGAAACAGATGAAACATCCAACTGGGCAACCATACATTCCCGGTCTTGTGATGCTTTCCATGAAAGAAAGGAGGTGTCCTACAACAGGAACATGCTGCGGAAATGCAAATGAAACAATGAATATGTTTCTAAAATCTGCAAAATGTGATTCGCTCCAGGGCTGGCAATTATATGGCCTTCCAGATGTTACTGCAAGTCCCAGCAACCACAAGCATACCTGTTTCTTGCCCCCAATAGCCATTATTGTTGTTCTGTGCCTTAAAGTTGTTTCCAACTTATAGCTACCTTAAGGTGAAACTATCACAGATTTGTTCCAAAAGGCTTTTCTTTTAGGCTAAGAGAGTGTGACTTGCTCAAGATCACCCAGAGGGTTTCCAAGGGTGAATGGTGATTTGAACTCTGGTCTCCCAGTGTCCTAGTCTAACACTGAAACTACTAAACCATGCTGTTCTCAGCATTTGGTATACTGCCTCTGAACATGGAGGTTCCAATTACCTTTCATCAGAGATGCCAGGTTAAATAATGCATGCTGAAATCCCCTCTTCTCTACAATCATTAAAGTTCTCAGAATTCCTGATCATTGGCCAAACTAGCTAGACCTTCTGCAAGGAAAAACATTGCAGGGGGGAAAAACCCACTTTGATACCACTTTAACTACCATGACTCTATGCTACAGAAGCCTCGGATCTGTCGTTTGGTGAGGTATTCAGCCTGCTCTGTCAGAGAGCTCTAGTGCTCCACTGAACTACAAATCCCAGGATTCTGTAGAATAGTGTCGTGGATGTTAAGGTGTCAAAATGTTTTATTTCTGCAGTGTGGATACACCCCAAAACACTTGGATAACCAAAGGTGGAAAAACACTGATTTAGAACAATGGGGTGAAAAAGATGAGAGCATTTAACCTCCTTCTCTGTGTAACCTTTTTTATTGGGGATAAGTGAACATTTCGGACCCAGCTGGATGGAATTTATTAATGCAAGTGGGAATATATCTCTTTTTCCCTTCCTTCCTTCCTTCCTTACAAATATTTAATATAAATATAAATATTACTTTGCTTACACCATAGAACACAGCACATAGATAGCATTCCCATGAAATTACCAGTTGAGGTAATGACCAGTTCCAAAGCTCTTTAGCTTCTGCAAGTTAACTGGACAACTTAGGATCCTCCAGATGTTATTGGACTGCAACTCCAAGCATCCCCCACCATTGGGTAATTCTGGCTAGCACTAATTATAAAGGTATACCAGCATTTATAGAAAGATAATTCTGGCTAGCAATAATTATAAAGATAAACCAGCATTTATAGAAAGATAATTATTTCATGATGATATGATTATTGAAGATGTATCCATCACAATACTTAGTCATGGTTAATAACAAGCAATCAACTTGGGATGCGATAAATTAGTGGAGATTCCAACCCCATTGGTTTATGTACTAAGCAGTTAAAGATAAGATAACCTAAAATAAAGTGGCTGAACTTTTGTCTAAGACTGTAATCAAGTGGTTCTGAGATATACAGTCATACAAGTAGGACCTGCAGTGAAATGCTGCACTCCAGTATGTCCTCATTTAGCATTCAACCAGCCATGGACCTTTCAGGATACTCCATTCCCTTTCCCCCTTTAGTTTCCACCCCCTCCTCTCACACTCAGCCATCATTCTGTGAGCACAGAGTACACTGTTCCGTTGTTGTTGTTGTGTGTTTTGGGTCTCCCTCCTCTGGACATGCTCCACCTAAGAACTGCATTGGCTTTGTTAGCTGCTGCATCACACTGCTGGCTCAGGTCCAACATGTGGTCCTCTAAGACTCCGAGATCCCTCTTGCATGCACTGCTCTGAAGTCACTCACCCTATATCTGTGCATTTCATTTTTACTGCCCTACATTTCTCCCTGTTGACATTCATTTTCTTGGTTTTGCCCCTGCTTTCTAATCTGTTACGGTCATCTGGTATCCTGATCATATTACTTGATATTTAATGAATACACTAAATTTTATTAATTATTTTTTAATTAGGGCCCTGGGCCCAAAACAACAACTGAAAAACTCCCATTACTAGTGACTCAGGCTGCATACACACTACACAAATAATCCAGGTTGACACCACTTTAATGGTCATGATGCCATCCTATAGAATTTTGGCACTGTAGTTTGTTGTGGCACCAAAGCTCCCTGACAGAGAAGGCTAAATTTGTTATTTTATTATTATTTTATTTATTATTTATTTCAATATTATAAATGTCTCACAAAAGTAGAATTCCCAGGACTCTACAGCACTGAGCCACTGCAGCTAAAGTGGTGTCAACCTGGATGATTTCTACAGTGTGGATGCAGTCCCAGATGACCAAATACTGAGGGCAAACAAGACCCTGGCCATTTCCAAAGGCAAGCAATTCCCTCTTAAGACATCCAACATGCAGTGTGACCAAAGGTCTTCCTTTTCCAGGACCTGTGCTCCATTTCAACCATCTGTCCAGGAGGGAATTCATTTTGACCATGAAGAAGCATGAATTCCTTATTTTTCTATGAATGTCTTGAGATTTTCTTTGGTCAGGTCTTGCATTTTTCTTGAATGCCTTCCATTTTGTGGTGCTTTGTCCTCCTTTGCAGCAAGGACCATCCGGTCACCCTGTCCACATGCCAACCTGCATTTCTCAGTGACAATGTTTTCCTATTGGAAGAAGAGAGGACAAATGCCCCCCGCAGCCCATCCACTGTTCTCTGCACAGTGCCCCCAAGAAGCAGACACAAGAATCCAAACCCGCTGTTTCCTAAGAACAAAGTCCACCTCCCTCCTCTGTTTCTTAACCATCCATGAGGGGGGAAAGTGTGTGGGTGTGAGTGTGAGTGTGAGAGGGCTGGGGGCCAGCTGCTCCCATAATCCATGGCTGGAATGTCCCTTCTTCCAACAGCTGCCTGATCTAAGGCGAGTAAACAGCAGCTGACAAGCCAGTGTGTGTTTGTGTGTGTGTGATGGATGGGGGTGCCAATGTGAAAGAAGAAGGGGATGAATCAAGGCATTGATCACACACACACACACACACACACTTTGCACCCAATCAATCCTATATCTGAAAACCCCTGTCGGGAGAAATAATAATAGAAGAACTGGAAGGACTAGTGCTGATCAAAACTGGGAAGGAGCAAACATCGAAGCCAAAAGATGATTTTCGGAGTACTGTAGTGGTTTAAGTGCTGTACTATGACTCTGGAGACCAGGGTTCGACTCCCAACTTGGTCATGAAACCCACTGTGTGACTTTGGGCTAGTCACACACACTCATCCTCAGGGGAAGGCAATGCCAAACCTCCTCGGAACAAAATCGTATCAAGAAAAACCCATGAAGGGTTGCCTTAGGGTTGCCTTAAGTCACAAAGGACTTGAAGGCACATAGCAACAACACAGGGTCACTGAGTGAAGTCGAAGGCTGTTCAAAGAAGGTTGGGACAGAAATAACGATAGTAACAGCAGCAGCAGCGGTAGTAGTAATAGAGCTAGTGAGGTGTAGTGGTTTGAGCATCGGATTATGACTCTCGAGAGCAAAGTTTGAATCCCCACTCAGCCATGCAGACCCACTGGGTGGCACAGAGCAAATCACACTCTCTCAGCCTCAGAGAAAGGCAATGGCAACCCTCTTCTGAAAAACTCTTGCCAAGAAAACCACTTAGGGTCATCATAAGTCAGACCTGAAGGAACACACCAATAACAAAATCGCAATAATAGCTTGAACACTGTAAGCATTCTGAATATATCCAAGAATAGGACTTTCAACCTTGCCAGCATGGCGTAGTGTTGGACTATGACTATGGGGATTAGGGTTTGATTCCCCACGTGAGCATAAAAATCCACTGAGTGACTTTGGGCAAGTCACACTCTCTCAGCCTCAGAACATGACAATGGCAAATCCACTCTGAAGGAACTTGACAAGAAGACCCTATGATGGGTTTGTGGGTTTGCTTTCTTTAAGGTCGCCTTAAATTAAAAATGACTTGGGAGACATACAGCAACAACAAATGCATCTCCTATGCCCCATCCAAATTCCTGGAACTAAAATCTACTTAAATCTGAAATGGTATCCCTGGGGTGAGCTCTGAACATTAAAATTATTTTCTGAGACTGGCTGAAGTCTGGCTTATGTTAAACTTGGTAAAGAGAAAGGGGCATCCATTGTAATATGAAGGACTGGCACTTAACTCATCAGGTGTTTGTCCCTTTCTCCTTAGCTGTGGCTGCAATAGAGGAGAGTGTCCTCAATTTGCCCAGCTGGTTTTTAACCCCCTGCAAACTGGAGATGTCCCGGAACCTCCTGTATTGGAGGCAGAGAAGCAAAACGCAGGGAAGAGGCAAGGAAGGAAAGGAATCCCAGCTATGCAGTGGGAATGTATGGCAGCTGGGATCCCAGTGCCAGCCCAGATTAACTGGCCTGCTGTGAAGGGCTACAAAGCCCAGCGGATGCCCTACAGTCCTGACTGGCTGCCAGTAATAAATTAACCATTAGATTAAATAGACTATATAGGGTAGGCTACACTTGAAGAGGTGGATTTGGGGCTGCACAAGCAGCTACAAAGGTCCATGCCTTTCACTTATACTGTAAGATTTTTTTCCCCCACAATACTTTAAATACTTTAAACCATTGCTTTTTAAGCTGTCTAACGTAGAAGACTGGGAGGGTCTCCCCACCCCCCAATATGCCAGAGATTGGTGCCATATATGAACCCACTGAGTATACAAGATAAGTCTCCCTTATCAGAAATGCTTGGCACCAGAAGTGTTTGGGAGTCCAGAGTTTTTCGGATTTTGGAATATTTCCATATACAATTAGCTCTCCATGTTCATAGGATTCTTTATCCATGGATTCAACCACCCGCAGGTCAAAAATATATTTTTAAAATATGTACATCTCAAAAAGCAAATCTTGAATTTGCCATTTTATATAAGGGGGCCCAATTTATTGTCTCATTATATTTAGTGGGACTTGAACAGCCATGGATTTTCATATCCACAAGGAGCCTTGGAACAAATGTCAGCAGACACCAAGGGCCCACAGTAAATATTGGAGATGGGACCCAAGTCTTAAAATTAAGTTCATTTATGTTTCGTATACACCTTATACACATAGCCTGAAAGTAATTTTATAAACAATATTTTTAATCAACTGTGCATGAACAGACGATATTAACAGATGATATCACTTAACCACACCATCTTCCCAAAGCAGAAGTTATTGCTGTTGTGTGCCTTCATTTCCAACTTATGGCAGCCCTAAGACCTTGGGATTTTCTTGTTCAAGGAAGGTTTGCCATTGCCATCATCTGAGGCTGAGAGCATGTGACTCACCCAAGGTCACAAGTGGGTTTCATGGCTAAGTGGGGAATTGAACCCTGGTCTCCAGAGTCGTAATCCGACACTAAAACTATTATGCCATCCCGTGGAAGAGAAGGTGGGAATGAAAAAAGCAAGGCCTTCCCACTACCTTTCAGCTAATTTTTAAGCAGATGATGCATACACATGCACACCATTGGTTCAAGGGAAAAGGATCCAATTTTGGCAACTGCACAGGCTAACACATATACAGATCCAACAGCCTGTTCTCAACCCTGTCTCATACTTTTTGGCTTTCCCTGTGTCCCCCCAGAATGGCGCCTTTCCAACTCTCTTTATGCACATTCTTGTGCGGGTGGCAACAAAACTGGTGCCAGACTCTGCCCTGGAAGGGAGGCGTGACTTGCATGTCAAGATAAGTTTTAGATACACAAAGAGCCAAACTACTCATTAAAAATATGCTTATTGTTCACCATTCGCAACCAGATTATTAAAAAGTGGGGTGGGGGGAAGAAATTCTTTTATTTTGCACAGTCAAGCAGTCAGCTGTATCAGCATCCACCCAACCAGTACCACAACTTTCCCTATCTTTCTTTTTCCCAGTCTGAACAGATTCTGTCTACTTCAGAAAGTGCTGATCTGAGAAGAAATATCTCATAAACTGCTGTTTCCCACACCCCTACCCCTTTGCATTCACTCAAATACTTTGCCAGCTTCTTAGACATGCTGAACTTGTCTCTGCTCCACATGCAAAAAATCTCCACTTAACATAACTTACTACTCCCTTTTTATTCTTTAAATATTTTTACCCTCCAGCACCCACAGCTACAGATAAGCTGACCTCTAGCAATATGTTTAACTCCATGAGCACAGAACATTCCTCACAAGGAAGAGAGAAAGGGAAAGATATGCATGTACAAGGCTATTTTTTAAATGGACAAAACCTGTTGCTAAAGGCAAAAGTATGTTCTAGCTGTAAGAATGCCAGATTTTCAGGTTCACAGAAGTAAAATCAGAAACTTTATAAGTTCACAACAGCTGTGAAGAAACCTCATCTCTGTTATTGTTAACTGTCCTCAAGTCGACTTACTAGACTGCATCTGCACTGCATAAATAATCCACTTTGACATCACTTCCTGTCATGGTGTATTGCTATGAAATTCTGGGATCTATAGTTTTGTGAGTCATTTAGACTTCTATGGCAAAGAGCTCTGGTTCCATAACAGACCACAAATCCCCAGAATTCCATAGGATGAAGCCATGGCAGTTAAAGTGGTGTCAAACTGGATTAATTTTGCAGTGCAGATGGAGCCTCAGACTTATGATCTGGGATAATTTATCTGGGGGCCTTTTTCAAACTTTCCTGAAAGATTTGCATTGTCGGATGTGTGAATAACCGATGCAGATAGACTTGAGATAAATTGGGATAAACCTCTGCATGTCTTGAATGTGTTTTAAATACACCCACACCTTCAACTTCATCTTTCTTTGTAGTCCTGACATGTGTGGGCAACAGAACATACAGAGATACAGCTTCGATTAAAAAATAGTGTGAACAACAATTTGGGAATGCACAGATTATTTGCAAAGTCATGTTGCAAAACAAATTGTGTGAATAACCCCCAAGTCACCCTTTCCTCAACAGCTCTGTTCAGGTCTTGCAGACTCTGGACATGGCTTCCTTGATTGAGTCTATCAATCAGCAATACAGTCTTTCTCTTTTTCT
Organism: Sceloporus undulatus; assembly: GCF_019175285.1. NCBI lineage: Eukaryota > Metazoa > Chordata > Lepidosauria > Squamata > Phrynosomatidae > Sceloporus > Sceloporus undulatus. Next base: position 18,192,157 of record NC_056523.1, on the reverse strand, counting down.
ACTGCCTTTTACGTTACCAAGCATTATTGTCTTTTCTAGTGAATCATGTCTTCTCATCATATGGCTAAAGTACAACTGCCTCTGTCTCATCATCTTGGCTTCCAGGGTGATTTCTGGTTTGATCTATTCAAGGATCCATTTGTTTGACTTTTTGGCTGTCCATGCTATCCTTAGGACTCGTCTCCAGGCCCACATTTTCAACTGAATTGATCCTCTTCCCATCAGCTTTCTTCACCATCCAGGTTTCACAACTATACAGTACATAGAAATTGGAAATATGATGGGCATGGACAATCCTGCCTTCAGTATTCAACATTTTATCTTTAAACTTGAGGATCTTGTCTTGTTCCTTTCATAGTTACCCTTCCAAGTCCTGACTGTCTTCTGATTTCTTGACAAAACTTCATGTACAATTCAGGCAAGTAGAATTCACTTTCCAATATGAATGAATGCTGGATTTTACCATGAAATGAACTATAGAGTCAGTTCAAGCTCTATGAAAAAGAATCTGAGGTTTTCTTTCCTTAGAACCCAGTCTCAAGTGTGAAACCTGGATTGCATGTTTCACTACAATTCACCAATGTTCTGAATTACTTGTGGGAGATCAATTTTTCAACTCGGTGTGACTTATATTATCATGCAGCTCATTAAATCTGTATCTCATGACCCAGAGAAGGGAGTCCTTTTTTTCTTTCCCAGTGAATCCAACTCTCAGGTATAAATAAAATAAAATAAAATAAATATTCTTTACCTTTAATTCTGCTGCATTCGAAGAACACACAGCTACTGAACATCCTGCCTAGTTCCCTCTTCATTCTGTTACTCACTTCCCACATCTCAAGCAGTTTAATTTCTTTTAAGAAGACTAAAAAAGTAGCCCTACTACATAAGATCACAGGTCGATCACTGCAAGCAATCCATTTCCCACAAAGACCCATCACAGAACTGCATAAGAAAGACAATGAATACAGCAGCCATCTGTTGCTGTCTTCCAGTGACTAGGAATCTCCATGGGAAACTGCCCCTGTACTTAGCAATATCACTAGCCATCACTTTTAGTACTGTGGGCCCTTGGTATTCATTGGAATTTGGTGCCAGAACCCCTGTGGATATCAAAATCTGTGGATGTTCAAGTCCCATTAAATACACCAATGGATAATAAAATGGTGTCCCTTATATAAAATGGCAAAAATCAAGATTTGCTTTTCACAATTTATAGATTATTAAAATATTTTCAAGATGTGGATGTTTGGAATCTGTGGGAAAAAATCTGTGGATATGGAGGGCTGACTATATAGCCTTTGATAACCTTATCCTCCATGATTTTTTCTAGTCCCTTTTTAAAGACATCTAGGTTGACAGTAGCAAATTCCACAGCTTAGCTAAGCATTGTGAGAAATACACTGTATAGAATAATAGAATCATAGAGTTGGAAGAGACCCCAAGGGTCATCCAATACAACTCCCATCTATCATGAAGGAATACGCAATCAAAGCATTCCCGAAGATGGCCATCCAAAAGCCTCCAAAGAAGGAGACTCCATATTCAATATGACGTTATATCCATCTATCTATATCAGGGCTTATTGCTTTAAACCTTAATTGAAACCAAATAACTTTATAAAAAAACCCACTCCTGTTTTTTTTAATTGATTATTCAAATTTTTAAAAACCTCTGGCTATTATTACTATTTTCTACTGGAACAGCAATGACTGTTTGAATGTAAACATTTTAACTTTAACTATAACTTTAACAGGTTTTGTGTTTGTTTCTTTTAAAAACCTGTTTGATTGCTCTTCCCCATCCCTGTATATATTACAGGTTGTGTTTCCCTTATCTGGAATTCTGAAATCCCAAATCCCAAATGGGTGGCCAGTATAGTGAAACTCTGACATTCTTATGGAACAATGTATGCAAACTTTTCTTCATGCACAAAATAATTAAATATGTGTATAAAATTACCTTCAGGCTATGTGTATGTATGAAACATAAATGAATTTCATGTTTAGAATTTGGTCCCCTCTCCAAGATGTCTCATTATGTAAATATTCCAAAATCCAAAATACTTCTGGTCCCAAGCATTTCACATAAGTGAGACTCAACCTGTACTTTTAAAAACGTCAGCAGTGACAAACAGATCAATCCCTATGATTAACAATATAATTATAACAATGTATCAAGTACATTCCGAAATCACCTATATTATCTATTTCTCTGTGAATCAGCTATTAATTAAGAATTATTTGCTTTTGTCTGTTCTGAATCTCCCACTATTCAGCTTCACTGGGTGACCCAAGACCAGAACTGGAAAACTATCCTTTTCAGAAGTATTAACTCCACAAATCTCCCAGCTAGCATGATCACATACTACCACATTTCCTTAGCAGCCAAGTGTCAAATATCACTTCTTCCCAAATGCTTGCTGACTTGCTCACAGTTGTTAGTGAGGGAGAGTACTGTATATACATTTATTGAAGCCACGTGGATGTTTCTGTACTATGACTTCTTCCGTATACTTGATAATTTCATACTGAATGTTTCCTCCCATTTTCTTTCTTTTTAATACGACTGCAGCTACTTTTTGTTGTTCCTGATGCTATTTTTAAAAACTATTTTAAATTGCCAAGAAGAAAGTTGGCAACTTTGTCACCAACAGAGTGGTTTAATTAGACACCATGACCAAACCTATTACAAAATGCTTTTTTCCTGTTTTTTCTTCCTCCTCCTTTCCCAAACGGCACAAGTTCAGTCCTGATTTTACTAACAGGTCCTTTTTAAAAATAAACTGAAAACTCAGAAATTGTGACTTAATATCTCGTGATCTGGCCACATAAACCACCAGCCAATGAGAACATAAATGCCCATATATATCATCGGTTTAATTAGATCGCCCTTTCAACTTGCTCTTTCATCTTGTCTTCATTTGCTCAGATGAACTTGGCCTGTTACACTGACTGCAAAATCTGGAAAAGAGACAAGCAATGCTTTTCTTGCCAGCTGCATTTCATGAACAAGAATTTTGTGTATGTATGTATACTCCTTCGCAGTCCCTGTCAACTTATGGCAACCCCATTAATTTCATAGGGTTTACGTATGTGAATAATACTCAGAAGTAGTTTTGTCAGTTCCTTCTGATTCTGAATCTACAATCAATCAATCAATCAATCAATCAAGCCCACTTGCTATTTCCTGATTTGTAACATGAGAAAAAGAGGACCTGGGAAGGTAAGAAAAAACACTTAGAAAGCAGAGGTATAATTTGCCACTTTGGATGAGCAGGATTTGGTATAAATGATACTTGCTCCTCTTGAATTACATTTAGGAAAGGGCTGTAGAGCACTGAAGCATTATTTTGCATTACAGTTCCCAGAATCCAACAGCTAGCATGGGCTACCTCTAGTTTGGAACTGCAGTCCGAAAATGAGACTTTTCCAAGCACAATGGTAGACCCTCCAACCTTTCACAGATTTTAAAAGCATTATAGGTGTAGCCAAGCAACATCAGAGTGTTGCTAATATTGCAAAAGGTATTAATGAGAAATAGCACAGAAGCCAGGAGAGAAGTTTGCTTTTGCCTAAGCCTACTTGGAAGGACACGATTCTACACCACTACTCCTCTGAATTAATTGGATGCAAAATACGCTTGCATTTTGAACTCAGTTTGCAGCAAGTGAAATAAGCATGGGACAAAATAGGAAAGCGGGAGGAGGAAGAAGAAACTGGGACATATTAAAAGCAGCTGAAAAGCGGGGTGACAGAGGATTAATCGGGACAGTCCTTGCCAAATAAAGACAGCCAAAAGTTGTGCAGTGGTAGAGGGAATCCTTTGTATACCCAAGGGCCAAGGTTTAGTTTCTTCCATTTCCACTAAAAAAGCCCACTGATCCTGCGGCTAAGAAAACAAAACAAAAATACTAATGCTTTAATTCTCTGAGAGATAGTGCTAGCCAGAACATATAACTAGCATACACCAATAAATTGCTGTTGTTGTGTGCGTTTGCATCATTTCTGACTTATGGTGACCCTATCACAATGTTGTGCTTTCCGTTGAGATTGAGTATGATTTGTCCAAGGTCACCCAGGTGAATCTATGGCTAAAGTGGGATTCGAACCCTGCTTTCCAGATTTGTAGTCCATTATTCAAACCACTATACCACATATGCTCTATTAGGATAAACAAATCTCAATAAATGGTAGCTTCCTGTTTGTTCAACTTTTCTTCCTATGTCTTTGACCTCTGCCACTCAGTGTCATTACGGGCCCTTCATGCAGAAACTTATCAGATAAAACTGTATGGGGAACAGAGATATACTGGCTGATAATTGCCTCTAGGTTATTATTTATACCTCAGACTGTTGCCGAAATAGATAAACTGACACATGACTGGATGACTCTTAGGTTATCTTCCAACTCTATGCTTCTATGACAGTCAATTTTGCTATCCATAAATAAATATAATTTAATTTCTTGCCAAAGTAAAGCCTATACAGGTATTAGATGCCCAATACTAGAAAATAATTTCCCTGTCCACTAACCCCTTGGTAAGTGGCCCAAATACCCTAAAGGTACAGATGTCATCTGATTGTGAAAGCTAAGAAGGTTCACCCCTGATTAGTTGCTAAAATCCCTAAAATAAAAAAGATGCACATTAATGCTTCTTTGTGACCACTTTAATGGCAGGTTTTGTGCAACGTTGTGGGAAATCATTTACTGTAAATACATTATTTTTCCAGGATATTCACAGAATAAACTCCCAATCTCCTTCATGTGATAAACTCCAAAGAAATATTCTTGACAATCACAGGTCAGTCAGCCATTAGCACTGGCATGCCTTCTTCTTGTAAGCAGAGTTATGAAATGAAAAGAGGTTAAAAACAAAGGTTGGGTTTTTTTAAAGAAAAAAAATTATCAGTTCTGCCACCATTACTTCTTTATAATAATAATAATATTGATTTTTTTTAACAACCATCTGTTGCTAGTAAAAGTGAGAAGCAGTATTTTCACTTACTGCACATGCTTGGCTTAGCAGCCTATGCATGCACACTAAGCTCCATAAGCAGGCTTCTGAAAGAAACTGGAAAATCTATAATTTGGTAAATCAAAAAACATATCCAGAGGTAGCTGGCCCTAAATGCACAAAGATCTTGACAAAATATAGGCCTGTGACTAACATCGTCATGTTTTTCTTTCTCCTGTATTATTTTTAAGACCTTTGCCTGATGAAGAAGCTAGTGAAGCTTCGAAAGCTGGCAAGATGTTCTTGTTGTGCCTTCATGTCGTTTCCGACTTATGGGGACCCTAAGGCAAACCTATCATGGTTTTGTTTATTTGTTTGTTTGTTTTTGCATGATTTGTTCAGAGGGAGTCTGCCATTGTTTTCCCCAGAGGCTGAGAGCATGTGACTTACTCAAGGTCCCCCAGTAGATTTCATGGTCAAGTGAGGAATCAAACCCTGGTCTCCAGCGTACTGCACTCAACCACTATGCTGGCTGTATTTTGTGTATTTTGGTTGTCCCCATAAAGGCATCACTGTTTTGTGAATTTTGGATGTTATTGTATTTTGCAAAAAAAAACCCTAGCTTTAGGAGCCTATAACCCCTAGATTTCCTCATCACTTGTTCTGACTGGAGGCATCTAAACTAATCTTCAGGCTCCACAATATATGTATACGAGCGCCTTGAGGGATGTGTACAAAAATAACGTTCAGTTCCCGACTGACCTGGCATTCACATATTGGCCGTTTCATCATTTCCATCTTATTTAACCTTTCCATCTTATTCAGCCACCACCTTTTGTTTGCTCGACTGGAAAATCAATTGTAGAAAAGCAATTCGGAATGGTTGATCCATATAGGATTACGTGACTTCTATAAAAATTCCTCCACCCAATGTCACTGCCAAGCAATGCTCCCTCTAATTATAGGATCGTCTTTGCAGTCCCATGGCGGGGAAGGTAGCCTTAGCATTCGGTTTGGAAACACTGTTTCTGGACTGGACAGTATTTCATACAGCGACGCTGTCTAGCTTCAGACAGTGGCACAAGTTTGGAGTCACTCAGTTAAAACTATTTCCCCCACTCATTTTCCTTGATATTTTTAAAAACATCTCCAGATCAAGTGTTGAAAACAGAGTTCATTCAACACTCTCTCCTGCCCCAGTTCATCTCAGGAAAAGTTACCCAACTTTCCTCTGAATTTGCACAGAGAGCACAGGGCTCGGTAGGGTTAATGATCAACTAGCATTTATGAAGTGCTTCAGATTGTTCAAAGCACTTTACATATCTCCAGGCCAGACTAGACATGATGGCGGCAGCCATGTTTGTTTGTTCACATGCCTGCCCTATTCATGTATAAGATAATGGGTGAATCTAACTTTAGGATCAAAGAGAACATGGGAGTGAGGGGAGGTAAATGTGCCATTCTCATCGCTGCTTTACCTCACCCAAATATTTTAATCCTTTTTTCTTCTTCTTCTTTGCCTCTGCCTGCCTCTGATACCGGAAATACAGGTTGAGTCTCCCTTACCCAGAATTCCAAAATATTCCAAAATCCAAAACTGTCCACATGAATAGTTGAAATAGTGACATCTCCACTTTCTGATGTCCAGGGTACACAAACTTTGTTTCATGCACAAAATTATTAAACATAGTGTGTGCAGTATTACCTTTAGGCCATGTGTATGAAGTGCATACATAACATAAATGAATGTCATGTTTAGACTTGGGTCCCATCTCCCAAGACCTCATTATGTAGATACAAATATTCCAAGATGCGAAAATATCCGAAAAATATCCAAAATTCAAAACAAGCATTTTGGATAGGGGAGACTGAAACTGTACACTGGGATGGAAAAACAGTGTCTGGGGGAACAAGTCACAAGGAGGAAGCTAAAGATGGGGAAGAATTCAATTTGTCTCATTCATACAATCTTTCTGAAGTTAAAATTAGACCCTACACAAGACCAAACACTAATGGAGCAAATATGTAAGCAAGGAAATGGATACTTTTTGTATCATGCAGTGATCTACACTAGATGCTCCAAACCTAGGTCCATTACAGTATCACAGTATGGTATGTGGCTGAGAAACTGGAGCATGTCCAAAGGAGGGCGACCAAAATGGTAAAGGGTCTGGAAACCAAGCCCTATGAGGAACGACGTAGGGAGCTGGGAATGTTTAGCCTGGAGAAGAGAAGGTTAAGAGGTGATATGATAGCCCTGTTTAAATATTTGAAGGGGTATCATAATTGAGGAGGGAGCAAGCTTATTTTATGCTGCTCCAGAGAACAGGACCCGGAACAAAAGAGATTCCACCTTAACATTAGGAGGAACCTGACAGTAAAGGCTGTTCGACTGTGGAACAAACTCCCTTGGAGTGTAGTGAAATCTCCCTCCTTAGAGGTGTTTAAACAGAGGCTGGATGGCCATCTGTCAGGGATGCTTTGATTTAGATTTCCTGCATGGACTGGATGGCCCTTGCGGTCTCTTCCAGCTCTACAATTCTATGATTCTATGAGACACAAGCTGCATCCACACTACAGAAATAATGTAGTTTGACACTGCTTTAACTGCCCTGGCTCAATGCTATGGATTTCTGGGATTTGTAGTTTTGTGAGCTGTTTCATCATTTCCATCTTATTTAATTTTTCCATTTTATTAAACAACCACTCTTCTCTGTCAGAAATCTCTGGTGTCATGACAAAATGGTGTTGACGTGCATTATTTCTGCAATGCGGGTGGAACCACAGAGGCTAAGTTATGCTACCTTGGGAACCTATTAATTAATTAATTAATTAATTTTCCAATTTTTCTCCAAGGACAAGACCTGAAAAAACATGTTCTCCAGCACAAATGGAAAGCAAAAAAGAAGCCAAAAAATGATATTTCAAATTATGCTGCGGAATCCCAACAATCAGCATCTTTCTTGTGGGCAAAGCCATGTGTGTCTGTGCATGTGGAGGTGAAACTGAAGGGGTGAATTGGGATAATGTCTATGTTCAGCCCTTGCCTTCCCCTCTGCTATTCATTCAGCCATGTGCTTTCCTGGATCCAGTCTTGGGAATTAAACTGGGGCTAGAAAACAGTTAAAACAGATGGCAATGCTACAGTCCCCCCCCCTTTTTTTTTTGCACCTAGGAAGCCGATACTTGATTGAAACAGTCAATCACAAGAAACAGTCAATTACGAGAATATTTTGTAATTACAGGCTTAGGTGCATCATGAACCTCCAATTTTACAAAAACACACTAAGAAACAAAAAATTCTGACGACTTACAAAATAATATTTATATTATTGCCAGATACTGGCTGTATTCCAGTGTAAAGTTAAATATAGTTTAATCATTAGACATATAAGCAGTGACAGGCTTGCATAAATAAATACTCTCTTAACCACCTTCTTTCTGTAAATAAAAGATATTAGAAGCTTGATTACAATCAGTGGCAAATCAGAGTTTGCTGTTATAGTAAAACTAAGCAAACCAAGGTTATCACACAACAGCAAACTATAGTTTCCCTTTATTCACAATCAGAAGCTGCTTCTCGCTCCCCCTTCCCCAATGCACAAGAAAAGTATATAAAACCTTTGTCTTATGACTGCTTATGCACAGGATGCTAAATCCTTGTTTAATGTTAAATCTCAGAATACAGCAACAATCTTTAATTGGACGCAGAGAGCAAGTGTGGTGTAGTGGTCTGAGTGTTGGATTATGACACTGGACACCCACTGGGTGACTTTGGTCAAGTCACAGTCTCTCAGCCGCAGTGGAAGGCAAACCTCATCTGAACAAATCTTGCCAAGAAAACCCAATGATAACTTCACCTTAGAGTCACTGTAAGTCAGAAAAGACTTGAAGGCACACAACAACAACCAATTTAATTGGATGGTGTTGCTGTACAAGCCTTTTAAAATCAGACATATGTGTCTGCGTTTTTTATTATTGGGTGTCACGTGGTAAAAAGGCCATTTTTAAAATATCATAATGTAACAAATACACAGATATTGCTAACTGACATTATGCTAACTCACAGTTATATTTAGACCACTGTCAGTTATATCATCATTTCTTTTTTTAGTGTTTTGGTGTCCACCTATCTGGCCAACTACCAGTTCTTTTTACTTTAACACATGGCCCATGTGCCAAGAACAAAAAGCCAACCTCAAATCCCCTCCCATCATGTACAGCTCCACCCAAGGTGTCTGTGTGATTCACATATTTGGAAAGAAGGATGAGGAATTATTCTACCCCAAGCTCCTTGCAGTGCAGAATTCCTTAGATTGATGCTAAGGTATGCAAGACTCATTTCATATGTTCTCTTTTTAACAGTTTCTAGTGTGTTATTGTGAAGTATTCAGGGAATGATAACGATGGTGATGGTGATGGTACGGGTTGCAAGAGCTGTAATGCAGTGTAATCCAGAGGCACTATACTTCCTTTCTACAACAGATCCCAAGCCCTCTGAAAACTGCCCCACGGATGTATAAAACCCACTATAGTTGGTTTTTTGTGGGTTTTTCGGGCTATGTGCCCATGTTGTAGAAGAATTTATTCCTGACATTTCACCAGCATCTGTGGCTGACCTCTTCATAGCCAGCTTTCTCTGAAGGTGCCAGCCACAGATGCTGGCAAAACATCAGGAATAAATTCTTCTAGAACATGGGCACATAGCCCCCCCCCCAAAAAAAAACCTACAAAAAAACTATGGATGTCGGCCATGAATGCCTTCGACTTCCCACTATAGTTGGTTTTCAGCCACCCCAACGATTGCTGTTGCCTTCCCCTGAGTCTAAGAAGAACTTTGGCAAAGCAACCAGTCAGTGAGGAGGAAAGAGAAGGACCCTGTGTAACACCCAAAAAAAGTACAAGATTCAAATTCTGCTGAAGCTGATGGCAAGGTTTCCTGGAGCCCCATGAACAAAGAGTTAAATGTTCCTTTCTGTAGGGAGTTATCATGCAAGTCCAGCTGTCAGTCACCAGCACCAAAGTCAATAGGCTCCAGAGTCTGCTATTGACCATACATGGGAGAACTAGGTCGGTTGTACAATGCAGGCAGTGTGGAGGAGGAGGAGGAGAAAAGAAGAGAAAAGACTCTCAGAATAGATTTTTAAAAATAAAAGAATGCAGTAGCATTCCATACTTTCTGGCATTTAAACTTTCAGAAGAATATACTATCTCGCATAAATGCATCTGTGCTAAATTGTTTGCTGTAACAAACCTTCTTGGCATGTTGTTTGCAGGAATTATCTGACTGCGGAGGAGAAAAAATATTCTAGTGTGCAAACAGATTGTTAATGGTTTCAAAGGAGCGAGAAGGAGGTGAGGCACAGTCACTTGTCTTTTAAAAGGAAAGAAACGGAGCATCACATGTCTCAAAAACTACAGTTTTGTACATACTTAATATGAAAATTAATCCTACAGGATTTTACTGAACTTTTACTAAACAAGCATAGTTGTAAGAAACGTGAATTGTAGTGGTGTAGTGGCTTGACATTGGACTTTAACTGGAGACCAGGGTTTGAATACTGGCTTGCCATGAAAACCCACTGGGTGACATTGGGCAAGTCACATGCTCTCAGCCTCAGAGGATGGCAATGGCAAACCTCCTCGGAACAAACTTATCCAGAAAATCCCATGATAGGGCTGCCTGAGTGTTGTCATAAGTCAGAAATGACTTGAAGGCATACAAAAACAACAACAAAAACAAGACTCTTGCCCTCCCTGGCCAACCTAGCTGAATGTTCTGGAAAATGTGGTCCAAAAAGTACCTTGTGGAAGCTCTGGTCCTACACACTAGGATCCAGACCCTTCAGATCTTGTTAGACTGCAACTCTTAGGAACTGGAGGCTAGACTGCCCTAACAAGTTTAGCAGTGATAAGGAATATTGCGAATTGCAGTCCATAACATCTAAAAGGAACATAACTACCCCTCTTGTACACGTTTACCCAACAGTGAGGTCCATGAACTCAACAGCACTTAATTCTGAGTAGGTGGACACAAGAAATATTACAGTTAGGTTGATCTCTATATAGGAGGAGAATAAGTTGATAGAATCCTTGCATAGGGACAAGCAAGCTCTGGAGTCTGGATGATGTTGGACAGCGCCTCCCATCAGCAATAGCCAGGATGCCCAGTGGTGATAGAACACAGGAACTGCAGTCTAACAGCACCTGGAAAGCCACAGGTTCCCCAGCTTAGATAAAGGTTATATATCCAGGAGTAGCCATGTTGGCCATATAGCAAAGTACAGTAACAAGCTGCAACCTGTATATTGTGCATTTTGGTTGGCCCAATAAAGGCATGCCTGTTTTGTGGATTTTGGACTTTGTTACTTTAATACAGGTTGTACTACTTCAGACTGCTGGCTCCATGGCACTGAGAACTTGGTTCTCATTGGGCTCTTACAGGATGCAGTTCTCCCTTTAAGCAACTTGTTATGACTTCTGCAAAGTTTGGAGTTCACCCAAATCTGCTGATACCCCCTTTTTCTGTTAGGGGTGGTAGCATTTTAACTATTTAGGATTCATATCCAGAGCATGACTTTGCTATTGGGTACAGCCACTTTCCTCTACCTGTTGATCTTTCCATGGGTTGAAGTGTGACTTCCACCTTGCTCAACTTGGCTGAGGATGATGGGAGCTGTAGTCTAACCCAACCCATGGTGCTGAGTTGTGCAGTGCTGCTACATAACATATTAAGGAAATTATCTGAATCCTAAAGAGTAGCTGAGTATCCTGAAAAATACCTGAAAACAATTCAGTTTGCTATCTATTAAAAACCAGATAGGAAACAAGAAAAGGTAAAACACTGAGGGAGGGACAATCAGTATGATGAACAATGAGAAAAAGTGCAAGAGCAAGAAAAAAGGAATGGGGAAAATGGTGGAAAAAATTAAATGAACTGAGGAATAGCTTTCTGCTTTAAACATTTATCAGTACAGAATTAGGAATGTTTTCATTTTATGTTTAATTTTTTTTAAGCCAATAAAACACCAAGGTTAGGAAGGTGCCACAAATTAATGATGCAGTGTAGTCTCTCATGGATTATCATCTCCTTTTTCATCCCACTGTTCTTTCTCAGTATTTTTTAAACATAGCATCCACGTATTAATCGACAGGTGAATGCACATTTGACTCAGCATCTCTTTTCCCAAGCATCTTTCAGGAATATTGTTGCTGCAGTCCTTATGTCTACTCAAAACTAAGTCCGGTTGGTTTTGGTGGGACTTCATTCTAGAAAAGTGTGCATGTAATTTAAGCTTACTAATACTTCTTAAAAACAAGTCACATTGAGGATGAATTTTATGCAGACAGAGTGTAAAGTAAAGCAGTGGGAACAGCAATGAAAATCACCAAGTGGAGCATTTCCGTGTTTTTTAAAAATGTGTAAATCCATTCCTTTGACTATAATATGGACAGGCTAACAAATAAAGGCTGCCACCATGACAGCTGCTTTCTATAATTTTTCTTTTCAATCTTGACTATATGTTTGTTATACTCAGAATTAAGCAAATAACATTTATTGACTAAGTCAACAGAACATATCAAATATAACAGTGATGGCGAACCTATGGCATGTGTGCCAGAGGTGGCACTCAGAGCCCTCTCTGTGGGCACATGTGCCATCGCCCCAGCACAGAGTTTGCCAGGGTTTGTTACTAGAAAGCCAGAGGGACATGGCACTTTGTAATAAATAAGTGGATTTTGGCTTGCAGCTTGGGCACTCAATTTCTAAAAGGTTCTCCATCACTGAAATATAATAAGCCATGTAAAATCTGCCAAGCATATACCAACCATATAAAATTTAAAAGAAAAAACAGAAAACCTATTATTTATTTATTTAATTCTTTTTTCCACTCAGAATGCAATTGTACGATAAGTTACTGAACAAATGGACAAGTGGAGTATGCAAATACCAGCCCAAAATCCAAAAGCTGCAGTATTTCTTTGCATGGCAATAATGACGAAGACTGTACCTGAGTTTTTGTCCATTGTACAGCTATAAAAGGTCCAGGTGAAAGGTAGAAAAGGCAACTGACTGCTTGGCATAGTTGTATGGTGAACCAAAGCCCTATACAGGTTCTAACCCATATAAGTTCTGTTGCAAAAAAAAATGCAATATGCAATACACACATTAAATCCACAAAATGTGACAAAGAAACTACCATAGACACACACAAATGGTGCAACAGACACAGCAGTGATATGAACACTGGGATGGAGTATGCAGGTCTAAAGGAGGATATAGTTCCTGTACCATTAACTATTTGCCAAAAGAGCAAATTCCAGCAAATGCAGTTTCCATAGGGAAGAAAAGAGAAAAGAGGTATCCAGTGAAGTTCCCTCTTCCTTCTTCTGAAAGGTACAGGAGACCCCAATAGCTTTGCATTGAACCACAATATCATTGTTGTTGTGTGTCTCCAAATATGGAAAATGTTTGACTTACAGCAACCCTAAAGCATTCCTATAGGGGCTTTTTGGCAAGTTTCTTCAGAGGGGGTTTGCCATTGCCATCCTCTGAGGGTGAAAGAGTCACCCAAGGTCATCCAGTATTTATCCTTGAGTGGGGATTTGAAACCTGGTCTGTAGAGGCATAGTCCAAAGCTCAAACCACTACATCATGCTGGCTACTCAACCACAATATTACCACTAATGAAAACAGCTGCAGCCACAAGTGCTTACATTATGGTCGAAAACTGGGCAAAGCAAGGGTGTCTAAGGAAATCCAAAAAGTTCAGTCCACTGATTATAACAACAACAATTATAACATTCTGTGCCAAATTGTCTTTTTCCATTCCCACTGCTAATAGTATACTGCAAGGAGCAGTTAAAACAGCTGTCACAAAAGATAAGATGCATTTAAGGGGGTTGGCCTCCTCTATCCCTTCTGCAAGTCAAGCACTGGTGGCATCACATATCTACTAAACAGTGGCATAATTTGAGTTAGTGTTACACCAGCATGGTACTCATGCTGGCACCCTGAGACTGCCTGGCACACACTCCAGCCAGGTTAATGGTCCCCAAGGAATAGATTGGGACACTGTGGAAGACAAAAACTGGCCTCCTTGATATAAAGGAGGGGTAGACTGTGACACCTGAAGAGATCATCTGTTTCCCAGGCTGTTCTAGTTTACTCGCCTTGCCTGCAACTTCCTGAGGGTTCTAGGTGCCATTCAAGGAGGAGGGGTCCTCCAGCGTGCCACCTGGCTTCCTTGCTGCCACCAAGTGTTTGGACTGAGTTCTTCTCAGGACCTTCAGGCTCAGAGTCCCGGTGTACCTGTGACGAGGTGCGGCAGTACACACCGGAGGTTAGTACCTTCCCACAAGCGCATCAGGTGATAACCCCCCAGAGGTGTCACCCAGTGTTGTCTGGATTCCCTGCACCCCCCTAATGATGTCCCTGCTACTAAACTATGAAGCATGCCAATAACAATAACAGTCTTGGCAAAAATGACAACATGAAATATTTAGTAGTGTATTTTTGTTCTAGCAATATTAAGGGTCGGCAACTTTGGCAGGTTTGGGAGCCAAGAAAAGATCCACTATAGAGAACAACGCACCATAGCCAAACAGTTAGACTACCCAGGAGACAATTTTATATTAAATCACATTATTTTGTCCACTTAGCCTGGCAATGGATGTACTATGTGGCAACAGCTCTCAATAATCTGAGGCAGATATCTTGCATCTGCTGCTTACCTAGATCGTTGAGAAGCAAAGTTCCACCACCAATGTTGTAACTGGAGATACCAGAGATTTAATTTAGGACATTCAGCTTGCAAAGTATGTGATGTACCAATGGGTCAGGAATCAGAACTCTGTGTGTGTGTGTGCATGTGCGCACACACCTTCATGTTGCTTGTTAATTTCTGGCGACCCCATAAATTTTATTGGGCTTTCTTAGGCAAGGAATAATCAGAGGTGGTTTTGCCAGTTCCTTCCTCCGAAATAAACAAACAAACAAGCTTCATTTATATACAGCTTCATACCGCCTAAGCAGTGTCTAAGCGGTTTACAACTGTAAGCTAATTTGCCCCCAACAATCTGTACAGCTTACAACAGCACCTAGTATTCATTGGTGGTCTCATCCAA
This sequence comes from Sceloporus undulatus, assembly GCF_019175285.1. NCBI lineage: Eukaryota > Metazoa > Chordata > Lepidosauria > Squamata > Phrynosomatidae > Sceloporus > Sceloporus undulatus. The sequence continues at coordinate 18,177,073 of NC_056523.1, read as the reverse complement.
GTATTAACCAGGGCTGATCCTGCATAGCTTCCAAGATCAGAAGAGATCTGGTGCCTTTAGGGCAGTAGTTCCCAACTTTTTCTATGCTTCACACCCCTAGGAAATGATTGATTAATGTTCATGTCCTCTACAAAACAAATATCACATTTGAAGATGAAGAAGTCTAATTTTTGAGCCACAAACTGAACCACATGCAATATTAAAGGTGAACAAATTGAACTTTAAAAACTTTTAACTCAGTGCATAAAATGCAAATCTAAGTTGAGTCAAAAATCTAAATTAATGATGCAGAAAAAAATGTAAACTGTAAAATAATTCCAATTGTGAACCTAAAATTCACTGACTTCTTTGCTCCTGCTTCTCATTCATGATTTTGTCAAAACATGGAACTAGCTTTCTGACTGCGATCCACAAGTCTGCCTGTGGATTCAGACGATTCTTAGTTTTTTTCTTGATTGACAAAAGAAAAAGAAAACTGAATCCAGATGAATACAAGTATCCTTGTTGTACCCCCCAAAATTCCATCTCGCTACCCAGATTGGGAACCCTTGCTTTAGTATTTAGCCAAGTGGGTAAATGCTGCTGAACTACAGCTCCCAGAAGTCCTAGCCAGCAGAACTAATGGTGGTAAATGAAAACCAACAACATCTGGCAGCAGGGGCTGCATGATTTTCATTAGGGCACTGAGCAATGGTTCATCTGAACATGAGTTTACCACATGCCAAAGTATAGGCATAGCATCTGTTTAGTCTCTAAATAGAAGAAACACCCCTAAGGCCAAGCTTATTCTTTTTCTTATTTTGCATAGTGAAAAACACTGCAGTCAGCACAATCTAACATAAGCAGATATTCAGATCCCTGCCCCAAGGCTCTTACAGGAGAAATTTCTACAGTACAGGTGGTGGATGAAGGAAGCTCCATAGTGCAAAGTGATGCTTTAAATAGCTTGCCTATATTCACTTTCTGCTGTCACACAAATCCCCCAGCATGCATACACTTGGTACGTAGAGGTCCTGTAGCAGTGTTAAATGCTTTGGCAGATGGTGGACTGCCCACTGGGTGATCTTGGACAGGCCACACTCTCTCAGCCTCAGGAGAAAGTAATGGCAAACTGCCTCTGAGCAAATCCTGCCAAGAAAACCCTATGATAGATTCGCTTTAGGATTACCATAACTTGAAAGTGACTTGAAGGCACACAAACAGCAGCAACAAATTGCTAGGACAGTGAATTGCTGACCTCAAGCTGAATCTTTCCAAATCATACTCAGCCTCAAGTTTCCTGCTCAGGACCACAAGAATTGCAATGTCAGGTCAAACCAACAATTCATTTATCTCAGAATTTCATCTAGTGACAGTAGCTAGCCAGATCGGAAGGTCACAGGCAGGGAGCCATGAAGATATCCTTCCTTCCTTTCTTCGTGTTTTGTTTTTTGAGGGGGGAAATTAACATCTGGTGACCAGAAGTAGACAATCTCTGAACATGGAGGCTACATTTCACTATCCACAATACATCATAACCTCAAGGCACCAGATCTTGAAAGCTAAGCAGGGTCAGCCCTGGTTACTATTTGGATGGGAGTTGGGAGACCACCAACTAATACCACCAGATGATGGAGGTTGTATTTCAGAGTCACTTCTGAATATTCCTTGCCTAGGAAAACCCCATGAAATTCATGGGGCCACATAAATTGACAGGCGACTTGAAGGCACACATACACACACACACACACACACCAAGAAAAAGTTGTTTGGGCTGCAATACTATACCCAGTTACCTGAGAGTAAATCTCATTGGATTCAATGGCTCTGTTTGTAAACAGTAAACATTTATGGAAGTTCATTATTAATACATTTGTTGCAACTGTAACCAAGAATGAAAAGGCATTAGGGTCTTACTCCCTAACGTATACATTGCTATCCTTCCCTAATTTTTTAACTTCTATTTTCCATGGGGGGAAAATTATGCCCGTAACTCTTTTATATTACAGAGATTCTTCATTAGGTGATTCTATGCAGCCTTACCTGGGAGTAGAATTGACTGAACACAGTGGGACCAAATAGTAAGTAAACATGTGCACAAACAAGTTGCTTCTTTATTTTGCTTTACTTGGTCTTTGAGAGAACCAAAGAGATGTGAAACCTACTCACCACATGCTGTACCCACTTTTGAGTCTCCTTTTCCAGCCTGTCCTTGCTATAATAAGGGCTAGTATTTTACTTTTTTAAAAACAAGGAAATCTGAGAATCTAAGGGTGGTGAACTCTCTTCTTGTTGTATGCCTTCAAGTTGATTTGTCTTAAGGGGGACCCTAAGACGAACCTATCACAGAGTTTCTTGACAAGATTTGTTCAGAGGAGGTTTCTCATTGCCTTTCCCTGAGGCTGAGAGAGTGTGACTTGCCCAAGATCACGCAGTAGATTTCCATGGACAAGCCGAGATTCAAACCCTAGTCTCCAGAGCTCCAATGCTCCAACCACTACACCACACTGGCTCGGTGAATCCTCTAGCCAATGCGAAATACAGAACCAGTTACTTGTTCATTATCCAGGAGGCTTTTTAATTGTTGTGGCAATGTAACTGCACTAAGCTCTTGTGTGCTTATGCATGATTACAGTATCTCATAGGTCACTTAGGGTGTTCAGACTGGACACACTGTTAATGTCATTTTTGCCTTGTTCAAGCTCCCTGTCGGTTTTAATTTCAAAAACTCCTGGCTCAGCTGCATCTGATGTGAAGAACGACGTTTTGTAGGAGTGCCTAACTGAGCAAACTGCTTGATCAATAATAGATTGCCTTTATTAATATGTCAACTAAGCTTCGTTAATTATTCTGCTTTACAGTTAAGATAGCGACGAGACCAATTACGGTTCAGTGACTAGCAGGCTGGCCAGAAATTTAAAAATGTTGTCCTTTTGCCCTCTGTCTTTCTCCTCCAGCTCCCTTCCACTCCTTCCATTTTTTTATTTTATTCTTCTCCATATACAGTCAGTCTTCCATATCCACATATCCAAGCATCCACAACTTGAAAATATTTTAAAAATATATAAAGTACAAAAACAAACCTTGATTTTGACATTGTATATAAGAGATACCATTTTATTATCTATTGCATCTAATGGAACTTGAACATCCACAGATTTTGGTATCCATGGGGAGTCCTGGAACCAAACCCAAGTGGATACCAAGGGCCTACTGTACCCCACTTCTCCAGTGAACTAACCATGGCATAAATAGCTCCTTCTCCCCGCTGTATCCTCACAACTTCATCTTGTTGAGTGCTTTGAAGTCATTTTCCAACTTATGGCAATCCTAAGGCTTGCCACTGCCTTCCCCTAAGTCTGAGAGTATGTGACTTGCCCATGGTCACCCAGTGGGTTTCATGGGCAAGCTGGGAATTGAACCTTGGTCTCCAGAGTCATAGTCCAATGCTCAAAGGGCTACTCACAACTACAACACTAGAAAGCAGATCAGACAGAGGGAGTGACTTCCTTGACTTAGTAAGAACTTCAGCCTGGATATGTCCAAGTAATGAATATGCTGTTGGATTGCACCTCCCAGCAGCCTCACCACTGTTCCAAATAATAATATTTGTCACACAATCCTGTCTTTGGCTGTCCACCTGGGAGCTACACAAGGGTAAAAGAATATCAAAGCCCAGCCCATTAGGTCCATTAAAAAAACAGGTTTCCATTTAAACTACAGTCATAACTCTATGGTTCCACTTTAACTGCCATGACTGCCTCCTATGGAATCCTGGGATCTGTAGTTGGGGGGGGGGGCATTTTGAATCCCAGCCTCCATAAACTACAAACTCCAGGACTCCATATGATGTTGCCGTGGCAGCTAACGTGGAATCGAAGCGCTATAATTGTGTTGTTTGAAAGGATCCATGTTTCTCATTCCCTTAACTACCACCTAGCAACTGCCATTTCACCTAGGGGTCCTTCCACACAGCATAGTTATAGTGTAATAATTCCACTTTAGCTGCCATGGTTCTTTCCTATGGAATCCTGGGATCTGCTGTTTAGAGTGGAGCTTTCAAATTCAGAGCCCTCCTCTAGTGTCTCATCCTACTACAAATACTACCAAACCCAGCATTCACAGGATAAGACCTTGGTAGTTACAGAAACCAGGATACATTTCCTGCTTGAGCATGAAACCCACTGGGTGACCTTCAGCAAGTCACACTTTCTCACCTATGAAGATGGCAATGGCAAACCCACTCTGGAAAAACTCGCCAGAAAACCCATGGTCGCCTTAAGTCAAAACAACTTGAAGCACACACAACAACAATGGGAACTGTAGCATTGTAATAGTGCATGCTAAAGGACCCAGCATGATGTTGTAGTGGTTTGAGTGTTGGACTGCGACTCTGGAAATAGGGTTGCCATATCCGCCGGGGGGCGGGACAATCCCAGTTTGGGCGGTGCCATCCCGTCCCGGTCTGGTTTGGCGCCAAAACTGGGACGGCCCCGCCCACCGCGGCCACCTCAGCCCCGTGGCGGCTCCAAGGCCTTGCTGAGGCCTGGGAGGGCTCTCCGCGGTTGGAGCTCCAGCCGCGGAAACGCTCCCTCCCGGGCCCCCGCGAGGCCTTGGAGGCGGCTCCGTGGTCGGAGTCTCCGCCGCGGAGTCCTCCAAGGCCTCCGCGAGGCCAGGGAGGAGGGAGCCGCTTCCCACTGCGGCAATCACCGCTATGGGGCGGCCCCTGCCTCTTTCCCGGCCTGGGGCCGGCCGGCTTCCTCCCAGACCGGAGGAGGATGAGGACTGCTGGCCACCGCGGCAATCGCCGCGTTCCAAGCGGCCCTGCGCCCCTTCCCGGCCTGGAGCAGGCCTGGCTTCCTCCCAAGCCAGGAGGAGGAGGAGGAGACAAGGTTTAAAACGTAGGACCTTTTTTAATTTCCTAGCCAGGAATTTTTTTAAGTCCTACATTTTCAAACCTTGTCCTACATTGTCCCGATTTGAAGGTCCTCATTATGGCAACCCTATCTGGAACCAGTGGATCAATTCCCCACTTAGGCCTGGAACCCACTAGGTGACCAAGGGCAAGTCACATGATGTCAGCCTCGGGTATAAAGCCATTGCAAATCTCCTCTGAACACATCTTGCCAAGAAAACCCCAGATAGGGTCCCCATAAGTCAGAAATGACTTGAAGGCACTCAAACCCCAACAACAGAAAGTACCCCTAGATATAAGAGAGGGCAAAACAGGAAAAACAACACCATGCAATGGATTCTGTTAATGGATCAGTTCTATTTGGCTCCTCCATCTCTCAGGTACAGTGTATCCATTCAAGCTGGTTATGATAAGAATTTCAGTACAGTTGGCCCTCTGTATTCACAGATACTACATACATGGATTCCACCCATCCATGGCTTGAAAATATTCCCACAAAATAATAAAATAAATAAAACAATACATAATAAAACAACAACAACAAAACAACACAATCCAAAAAGTAAATCTGGATTTGGCCATTCCGGATGGCCTTGTGGTCTCTTCCAACTCTATGATTCTATGTCTATCTATGTCTTTATAGAAGGACACCATTTTACTACTGCCTTGATTAATGAGACTTGAGCATCCCAGATTTTGGTAACCCCTTGAACCAAACCCCAGCAGATACCAAGGGCCCCACATATTAAGAAAGCATGTCTCAAATCTGCTTGTACATTTCTTCTGTATCAGTCTTCCCTCTTGTGCCATGTCTTTTAGACTGTTCACCTGGGCACAACATCTATCCCTGATCTTCAATAATACCTCTAGAAGCCTTTCTGCAGAGGACTAAAGAACAAAAATGTTTTAGCCAAATGAATATGGCAGGAATAGAGTGGGAATCATGAGGCATTGAGATGTTAAACAGCAACGTCTTCCATTCCTCTTCTGTGGGCTTTGATGGGAAATACTGTCAAAAAACATCAGAACCTGCATAATTTCTGCCTCCAATTAGGAACTCAGAGTCACGTCACACTAAAGGTGTGCCCATAAAATGTTTTATATGTTTGAATCAAAAATGCAAGGCAAGAGATATGGCTGGATTGTGTACTCTACAGGCACCACATGTTTCAGAATGAGAAATAAAGAGCAGAGTGAGTTGAATGAGAAAACATGTCCCTGCTAAATTTATATTTAAAATATTTATATTCCCAACTTTATCTAGAGATCTTAAAGTGACAACTTAAAACCATTATAAAACCGTTATTAAATATTTTGAAACAATTCAACAAGTTGTCATAAAAGCATTGTTAATTCATTTTGCCTCCCTCATCTACACAGAGGCAGCCTCTGACAAATCACGGGATCAGTTCCCGTATCTGCAAAATCTCTATACAAAAAAAAAGATCTCCAGTTTCCATCATGCACAGCAATGAGATGAAGGAAACCAGGGCCACCATGGGTTCTTCAGAAAAGCCAGTTTCCCCGGGGCTCCTTCCTTCATCAACGTCATCTTGCAGTAGCTTTTCCATCAGGCATAGTGCTGAAGAGAAAGAACACAGAGCCATTCCATCAACTTAGCTGAGATGCAGGCAAGTTGTGGCTCATTCTTTCATCGTACTGTTGTTGTTCTTGTGTTCTCTTATTCCAACTTATGGCGAGCCTAAAGCAAACTATAGGGAGCCATATCCCGATGTAGGGGCGACAATCCGGTTGGGTGGTGCCCTCGTCCGGTCGGTTTGGGAAGAAGGGACGGCACCACCGCGGCCACACCCCGTCGCGCAGGGTCCTCCAAGGATCGCTGAGGCCTGGAGCGCTCTCCGCGGTCGAGCTCGGCCGCGGAGACGACTCCCTCTCCAGCCACAGCGAGGCCTTGGAGCGGTACCAAGGCTCCGCGAGGCAGGGAGGAGGAAGGCAGGCCGCTGGAACCGCGGAGATCAACGTGATTCTAAGCGCCCTCGTTCCTCCTCCCGGCTTGGGAGCCGGCCTAGGCGTCTTCCCAAGTCGGGAGGAGGAAGAGGCCTTGGAACCGCGCGCAATCGCCGCGATTCTAAGCGGCCCCCACTCCTCCTCCCGGCTTGGAGGACTCCTAGGCCGGCTCCCAGCAGAGGAGGAGGAAGAGGAGGACGGGTTTGAAAATGTAGGACTTTTTTTTAATTTCCTAGCCAGGAAATTTTAAAAAACAGTCCACATTTTCAATATGTCCTACATGTCCCGGTTTTGAGGCAACCCTACCTCATCATGGGGTTTCTTGGCAAGATGTTGTTCAGAGGGGTTTGACCT
>NC_056523.1:18156983-18167998 GCF_019175285.1 Sceloporus undulatus | reverse complement strand
CAGAACCACAGTCCAACACTCAAACTCCACGCTGGCTCTCTTCTTTTCTAATGCCCATTTGTTGCTCTTACTGTACAGTATGAACCTTCAGGTTGACTCTGGATTAAGGTGACTCTGTCACAGGGGTTTGTGGGCAACCTTTTTTCTGAAGCAGTTTTCCATTGCCTTCCTCTGAGTCAGAGAGTATGTGATATGCCCAACTTGCATGATATATTTATTTTATGCTTTTCAGTATTGCTGTTTTGTGGATTTGGGACTTTGTTATATTTTACTCCATGGCCAACACTGCTACCCCTGTATGTATTCAACCAGTGAGTTTCCACAGCTGAGCAGGGAATCAAACCCTGCTCTTATGTACTCCAACCTCCAAACCATTCCACTCTGCTGGCTATCTAGCTCAGTGATTCCCAAACTTTGATCCTCCAGGTCTTTTTGACTTTGCCTCCCAGAAGATCCAGCCAGCTTGGCCAACAGTCAGGAGTTCTGGGAGCTGAAGTCCAAAATATCTGGAAGACCTACGTTTAGGAAACACTGCTCTAGCTGATCATTATAATAACTTAATAGTGGAAGTAGTGGGATTTTTCCCCTCATCCCTTCAAATCCCTTTTCCTTTTGTGTTATGCCATTTAGATTGTAATCTTAATTGTAGGGATTGTTTATACTTATTTCTGTATGCTGTTTTAAGAGAATTAAAAAAATAAAAATACATACGAAAATGCTTCAGATTCAGATAGACAGATAGATGCACACTCATAGATGCACACTCATTTTCCAGTGCATAGCACAAGTGTCACCATCCATGCATAAAACAGAAACAGGCACGAGGGACCTAAGGTTTGCAGAACTACACCATTAAAAAATCTTTAGGGAAAATATCTTACTGCAGCTAGGGGTGGGAGGACTCAGAATAGCCCATACCATACACCATTTTGTTGTTATATTTTTTCAAGACAATTCTGGTCTAATCTACATTGCAGAAATAATGCAGTCTGACACTGCTTAAACTGCCATGGCTCAGTGTTATGGAATTCTGGGATTGGTTGTTTTGTCAAATATTTAGTCTTAATAAATAATAATAAATAAATAAAACTTTTATTTATATCCCGCTTTTCTGTGACAAGACAATCAAAGCGGCTTACAACACGTTAAAATCCACATTTACAAATTTATGTTCCAAATAGCCTTCTCTATCAGACAGCAAAGTGCCACAACAAACTGCAAATCCAAGAATTCTATAGGGAGGGAATGCCAAGCTTACTCTGAATAAGTTGCCATGGCACCTGAAGCAAAGTCAAACTGCATTATTTTGGCAGTGCAGATTAGACTCCTGAATAATGGCTTATTGATTTACAGAAAAGAAAGAAAGCAAGGCCATTCCATCAGCTTAGCTAAGATACCACCATGTTTTGGCTCATTCCTTTGTTGAACTACTACTTTTGTTGCACTTACATTTCAAATCAACACTGACTTAAACGTACCACAGTGTTTTCTTGACAATATTTATTCAGAGTAGTCTTGTTGTTGATGTTGGTGTTGTGCCTTCAAATAGTTTCCAACTTATGGCAAACCTAAGATGAATCCATAATGGGGTTTTCTTGGCAAGTTCCTTCAGAGGGGAGTTGTCATGGCCATCCTCTGGAGCTGAGAGAGTGTGACTTGCCCAAGGTCACCCAGTGGCTTTCTGTGGCCAAGCGAGGATTTCACCCTGTCCTTCCAGAGTTATTGTCCAACACTCAAACTACTCTGTCATGCTTCAACATGCTTACTAGTCACTAGTAGCCAGTGTCTACTAGAAGGAGATGGGGGCAGATAAATGGTTGGGAGGGGAACCCAATGGATAACCTGGAAGATGACATGGCTGTCTGAAATCCTGATCAGAAATAGTTTACACCAATGGTATTCAATCTCTTGTCCTGCAGCTGCTTGGGACTTCAACTCTCAGAATTCTTTTTTTATTAATCTTTATTTCAATTAATCGTACATCAAATTAACACACTGACAAAATCAATATGGGTTTGATGATATTTTTACATATGGATAAGATGAGTTTGACTGATAGGAGGAGTATGTTTATAGGGAGTATATGAGATGTTGGATGATAAATTTGTTTTGTTACGTTCTTCTTTTATTATTTTTCTGGTTTGTTTATGAGTTGGTTTGATGTATGTCAATTACGTCAACTCCCAGAATTCTTGATCAGGGCACATGCTGCCCGAGAGCTTCTGGGAGGTGAAGTTCCAAAATACCTGCAGGACCAAAGATTGAGAACCACTGGTGTACAATATAACTTTTTTCAACTCCCACTTAATCAATTATTAGTAGTATTATTGATATTATTAATATTGCCAAAGAAACCCGTATGATAGGCTTCCCTTAGGCTCGTCATAGGTTGGAAATGACTTGAAGGCACACGATAACAACAGCTATTACAGTATTGTGAATCTCTTTAGCAGTTACACTTCTGGCAATGAACACAGGGCAACTGTGTGAAACTCCTATACTGTACTCCGAATAAATCAAAACAGGACCCTCTGGATCATCTCCAAGTTAGCACCCCTGCAGTGACTCTTGTGGCACAAGACACTCTTGTTCTCTCTTTTTACAGTGGACCAATTAGTTTAAACTGGCTAATTCTCACAGAATCATGGAGTTGAAAGAGACCATAAGGGCCATCCAGTTCAACTCCCTGCCGTGCAAGAATATACAAAGCACCAACAAGAGATGGCCATCCAGTCTCTATTTCAAAGCCTCTAAAGAAGGAGACTCCACCAGGCTTGAGCAGCTTTTAAAGTCAAGAAGTTCTTCCTAATTCCTAATGAATGTCTTTTCCTGTAGTTTGAATCTTATAGTGCAAGTCCCAAAGCATTCAAGAAACAAGCCTCTAAAACATGTTTGACTTGATCACTGGCTTATTTGCATCAGAAATCGGGCTTTTCTCACAATTGGTCCAAGTAACAATCTGGCTCCATCAGATCTGGGCCAATTCTGCAGGCCCCATGTTGACTCTGATACAATGACTTTCCCATGACAGTCCTGCTGTGTTTTGTTGTTGTTGTTGTTGTTGTGTGCCTTAAAGCGTTTCTGACTTATGGTGATCCTAAGGTGAACCTATGAAAGCCAGCATGGTGTAGTGGTTTGACTAGGACTCTGGAGACCAGGGTTCAAATCCCAGCTCAGCCATATAAACCCACTGAAAGCCTTCAACTTCCCACTGGATGACTTTGGGCAAGTCATATTCTTTCAGCCTCAGAGGAAGAAACCTGCCAAGAAAAACCCACAATAGTTTTGCCTCAGGGTCACCATAAGTCAGAAATGAGTTGGAAGTACACAACAACAAAGTGAACCTATCACAGAGTTTTCTTGGCAAGATTTGTTTAGAGGAGGTTTGCTAGTGCCTTCTCCTGAAGCTGAGAGTGTGTCTCACCCAGTGGTTTTCATGGCCAAGCTGGGAATCAAACCCTGGTCTACAGAGTCATCATCCAACATTCAAACTGCTACGCCACACGCCATCCTCCTGCTGTTTTTCGTGGGGCTTATTCCCCTATAAGTAAGCAAAGGGTTGCAATCCAGGGTAATTAAGGGTATAATTTTATGTACAACTTGCTTGGCAGTAAATCTCATTGTCCTGAGCTTTCTAATTATCTCCATTATGGATGAATGCCAGCCATTCACTTATATGGGAGGGGGAAAGTGCATGTTCAAGGACACCAACATGAAACTTAGTCCTCTCAAGTAACTAACCTGTTGCATCAGTCTCAAATGCTGACTGGTCCAGCCTCCTCTGAGTCTGGGAGAAGTGCAGTGGGCCTTTGAAAACAGAGATGTGCTCTGCACACTTCCACACACCATCAAGCCAATGGGAAACATAATTTATTTATTTTAGTAGTTACATTTATATTCCACCTTTCTTCCAGTGAACTGACTTTCGGTGGCAAAAGGTCCTTGTCTGATTTTGTTTTTGTTTGTTTTTTCTCCTGTGCCAAAATAGCTTTGGGTACTACATGCACTTTGACTTGGAGGGATGGGTGCATGGCATCATTTGCTACTCTTCCTCAGGTAGGAAGAAGTCTTGGGGTGGCCCTAACACCCACTGCTTTTGGGCTTCCTGCAGATTTCTCAAAGGTACAAAATAAGTTGATTGGTGGATTCTGGAAGTCATAGTTCTAAACAAAACAAAACATAACCTTTCCATTCTCTGCCTCTTATCACTCTTGAAGCTGAGTCATTACAGGACAAAGTATTTACAAAAATCAAAGGATGACAAATCTACAGTGATTTCATGTCTGCACTCATTACATATGATGTATTTTGTTGTTTGCCGCTGTGTGCCTTCAGTCTGTTTGTGACTTATGGCGACCCTAAGGTGAACCCTTCATGGGGTTCTCTTTGCACGTTTCTTCAGAGGGGGGTTGCCATGACCATCCTCTGAGGCTGAGAGAGTGTGACTTGCCAAGATCACCCAGTGGGTTTACATGGCCAGGCATAAATTCGGACCCTGGCCTCCAGAGTCTGGATCTGGATTTCCTGCATGGCAGAGGGTTGGACTGGATGGCCCTTGCAGTCTCTTCCAACTCTATGATTCTATGAGAGTCATAGTCCAACACTCAAACCACTACACCATGCTGACTCTCCCATACTGCTAAGGCTCAAATCAGAATCACTGGATCAATGGGATTTATCTAAGTGCTATCAATTGATTCATTAAGCCTACTTTAGTTAGGACTAGCAAACAGGTCGTCTCATCAATAAATACCAAAGTCAGAATCATCTGTGCCATTCCATTTTCTCTATACCGATCGCCACATTAAAGATGGATTGATTCAATGCAGGAAGCCACAGCCTTGAGTCTGCAAGACCGGAGCGGGATTGTTAATAACCAGGGCTCATAAGGGTCTCTCATTCACAGGGCTGCCATAAATCGAAGCAGATGTGATGTCAAATAACAACAAGCAAGCAACTGGGCTCCGATCTAATGCTGCCGCTAGCAGTAACAAGAATGCATAACTGTCTATGGCGTATTTCCTAAGTGTTCCAATTGCTTCCGTTACTTAATCTCCATAATCAATCTTACAGAAATTCTGTCCAGAAGGCTAGCCTCAGTCTTACTACCCTTTCAATACAAAATATTAATTTTTAAATTTAAGTGCATGGTTGATCTCTAAAAACATATAAATAAATGCCAGCAGATGATTTGCTGTTGTTCTTGTTAAATCAGCCTATCCAGTGCACTTGTTCAGAGCCACTCCACATTCCCGGCACATATGCAGGAAGCACAAAAGCGCACAGGCCACCTGCCTTTCTTTCGGAACAGCTGGCGTCATCCCTGAAAAATGGGAAGCCAAGAGCGACAACGTTGCACACGCTGGGGTCTCAGGCGCCTCCTGCCTGGGATACCTCATCCAGGCAAAAAGAAAATCCAGATTCAAAGGAAAGGGAATTATTATTATCCAATGGGTCAGACGTGATCTCACTTTTTACCAGGTTCTTCACAATGTGGGCAAAACAAGCTCCCAATTTACTCCCAGTCCTGAGTACAGTGGAGGCCTTGGTATCCACTGGGGTTTGATTCCAGGACCCCCATGGATATCAAAATCTGTGGATGCTCAACTCAGATCAAATACAGTGGCATAGCAAAATGGTGTCCCTTATATAAAACCGCACAATCAAGATTTGCTTTTTGGAATTTATATCTTTTTTGGAATATTTTTAACCAGCGGAGGCTTGAATCCATGGATTAAAAAAATCTATAGATATGGAGGGTCAACTGTATTTAGGGGCCAACATAGCCTAAAGGCACCAAACCCCATCTGATTGTGGAAGCTAAGTAGGGTCAGCCCTGGTTAGTACTTGAATGGGAGATTGCCCACAAATACCAGGTGCTGTAGGTTACATTTCAAGGGAGGGAACTGGAAAAACCAACTCTGAGTATCCCTTCCCTATCAGGACTCAAATCTCCCTTAGCCGGGAAAACCCACTGGGTGACAGCTTGGGCAAGTCACACTCTCTCAGACTCAAGGAGGCATGGCTTTCTGAAGAAACTGCCCCCCCCCAAAAAAAAAAAGCCCATGATAGGTTCACCTTAAGGTTGTCATAAGCTGGAAATGACTTGAAGGAAAACAACACATACACACACAGGAAAACTCTATGAGGTTCATGGGGGTCACTCCTATTTTGGAGGTTTTTAAACAGAGTCTGGATAGCCATCTCCTGGTAATGCTTTGATTGTGAGTTCCTGCATGGTGGGGGGGTTGGACTGGATGGCCCTTGAGGTCTCTTCCAACTCTAGGATTCTGTTCTATTATTCTAAGGTGCGTTACAGACCGCCGGATTGCGGCGGTCTGGCTCCGCCTCCGCTTGCAGTGTCCGGGAGCCGCAGCGGCCAAACCGCGCGGCTCCCGGACGCTCCGAGGAAGGAGAGTGATTCCTGGGCCCCAGAAGAGACGCCGCAAGGCAGTAGTCGCGCACTCGCGGCATCACTTCCAGGGCACGATGTGCGGACACACAGCGTCCACTACGTCAATATGGCGGCGGCCGTGTGGAACGGCCGCCACCATTTGTCACGGACTCTGTCTGTGATAGGGTTAGGGGCATCTGGAAGAGACGCCTCTTTTTCAAACTGACGGTCTGTAACCCACCTAGGAAACTTAAAAGGCAGATACGCACAGATAGAAGGTGATATGGCACTTGAACCTCACCTAAACAGTTTTGTCCCTTATGCAATGTGTTTGTTTGTTTGTTTGTGTGTGTGTGCTGTAGTGGTTTGAGTGCTGGACTATGACTCTGAAGTTGGGCAAACCTCCTCTGATCATGCCAAGAAAACCCCATGATAGGTTTGCCATAAATTGGAAATGACTTGAAGGCACACAACACACACATATGCTTTCAAGTCACCTGTTGACTGGTGGCGGCCCCATGGATTTCCTAGGGTTCTCTTAGGCAAGGAATATTCAGAGGTGGTTTTGTCAGTACCTTCCTCTCATATATAGTCTAAAGCACCATGATATTCGCCAGTGGCTCGCCATCCAAGTCCCAACCAGAACTGACCCTGCTTAGCTTCCAAGTTCAGATAGGATCTGGTGCCTTTAGGTTCTTTTCCTTTATTGCAGAAAGAGACGCAACTGTGCGGCATTCCTCACAATGCTTGAGATATGACCAAAACCCTGCAGGGAAAGTACTCCATGTACAAAACAGTACACAGTATGTCTGTACAAAATAAGTACAGTACGTAGCACAGATGTCTCCACACTAAATACGCTTTTGCTGTATCTCCTTGCAGAAAACTCAACACTCCATTATTATTATTATTATTATTTATTCCAGAGAAGAAACCCCTCTAAAAAAGCAAAGAGAGACAGGACTGAACAACCACACCAAACATACACATAGAGATACCATGTCATGTCATATGCAGAACAACATGAAAGGGGACAGGGAGACTGCAGGCTGATTTCCACAGGAAAGGGCTTAATAAGGCAGAGAGGGAAAGGCACTCTGCCCATGGTCAGGGGTACTCTCATCTTCAATACCACTTCATGTTTTTCCAAGACGAAACAGGGCACTGAAGGATTCATTTGCTAAACACTGGTATGCCCCATGTCAAGGAAAAGTCCTACTTTGCTTCTAATAATAATAATAATAATAATAATAATAATAATAATTTTATTTATATCCCGCCTCTCCCAAAAGAATCAAGGCGGGTTACAACATAAAAATACACCATAAAATAAAAAATAAAAACCTTAAAATTAACCTAATTGGGGGGGGGGGGGGGTTTCCACTGGCTCCTTAAGTCCAAAAATCTACTTCTGTACTGGAAGCCAAGGAGCAGGTGGCTTTGGCTCTAAGCCCAGGCAAGATCAGGTACTCAGGGTGCACCTACACTGTAGAAATAATGCAGTTTGATCCCGCTTTAACTGCCAGGGCTCCATCTTACAGAACCCTGAGATGTGTAGTTTTGTGGGGCACCAGCCCTCTTTGTATAAAGGCTTTGTAAATCTACATGCCCCAGGAAATATATTCAGGGCCAGCTGCCTTGATCATAAAGTACAAAAACTGGATTTGGGGTGTTAATGGTCCTTTGGAAACCCCAGGATCCCATAGGATAGAGCCTACAGCACTTAAAGTGGGGTGAAACTGGATTATTTCTACAATGCAGATACACATCTGTGTGTGTGTGTGTGTGTGTGTGTGTTTCCCTCCTGCTTTTCCCCAACAAGACCTACATCAAATGACAAACACTTCGCCCCAGTTGAAGGTGACACAAACAAGGCGATTACCTTTCCTGGGGCGTCCTTCTCTGCTGGAAAGGAGACAAGGAATCCACTCCGAATGGCAAGGCAGAGAATCCACTCCAAGATCGGGGGCGATCGCTGGGTTTGTAATCCAGTCCGGGAAGTCAGGCCAAGGGGATCGGGTGCAAGAGGATCCTCTGAGTAAGAGAAACCTCAACCAGGAGTGAATCCGGTTCCTTTCTTGCAACATACGAAAGAGTAGCCTCTGAAGTTGCCAAGCCAGTTCTTCCTGGTCTATCTCCTCCAGCCTTTGCAGCCCTTGCTCCCACCACCGACCTTGCCAGCCCTTTGGGGCGGAGACTCTGGTCCCACTGGCCCCCCTCCTCTCTCTCTTTCTTCCTTTCTTCCTTTCTCTCCTTCTCTTCCTTATTCCTTCTTTCTTCTCTGGTTGCAACTCTCTCCCTCCTCCCTCTTCTCCTTTCCTCGCCTCCCTTTGGCTTTCAATCCTTCTCCCTGCCTCCCTGAAATTAAACCCACGCCTTTTTTTGGCTCAGCTGTTGGCAGGCACTGGCGCTCAGGATCACAGGAGCCTAGAATTGGAGGAGACCCCAAGGGCCATCCAGTCCAACCCCCTTCTGCCATGCAGGAACTCAGCATCAAAGTATCCCCGTGACAGATGGCCATCCAGCCTCCAAAGAAAAAGACCCCACCTCCCTCCAAGATACTGTACAGGATATTCCACCTGTATCTTCAATTCATAGCATTGGAAGATACCCCAAAGACCATCTAGTCCAACCCCATTCTGCCATGCAGGAACTCACCATCAAAGCATCCCCAGCCAATGGCCATCCAGCCTCTGTTTAAAGGCCTCCAAAGAAAAAGACTCCACCACTCTCCTAGATACAGCATATTCCACCAAACGCATCTGAGGAAGTAGATTGAAGTCTACAAAAGCTCATGCTGCCAACTTCTTTCATCCACTTGGTCTCGAAGGTGCTCCAAGATCTCTCTACGTACATTTGTTGTTGTGAATATCAACTCATTGGAGATGTGGTGCTGGAGAAGAATGCTGAGGATCCCACGGATAGCCAAAAAGAGAAAATGAATGGGTCCTGGAGAAGATCAAGCCAGAGATCACCCTGGAAGCCAAGATAACTAAACTGAGGCTGTCGTACTTCGGGCATATTGTGAGAAGGGAGAACTCACTGTTGGGAAAGGTGGAGGGAAGTAGAAAGAGAGTAAGGCCACATATTAGATGGATGGACTCTATTAAGGAGATCATGAGTATGAGTTTACAGGGTCTAAGCAGGAGCAATGGAGGACAGAGAGTCTTGGAGATGTCTTATCCACAGGGTCGCCACATGGGTCAAGATTGACTCAAGGGCAGTTAGCAACAACGAGTCAATCCCAACTTATGGCCAACCTATGGCAAACCTATCATGGGGGTTTCTTGGCATCTTTTTTCAGAGCAGGATTTGCCATTTCCCTCCTCTGAGGCTTAGAGCATGTGACTTGCCCAAGGTCACCTAGTGGGTTTCCATGGCTGAGTGGGGATTCACTCCCTGGTCTCCAAAGGCACAGTCCAATACTCAAACCACTACGTGATGCAGGTCATACTCTCTCAGCCTCAAAGGAAAGCAAAGGTAAATTCCTTTTGAACAATCTTTCCAATAAAACTCCATGACAGGGTAACCTTATGTTTACCATAAGTCAGAAACAACTTGAAAGCACACAATAGCAAAGCCTTTCATTGTGGATTATGAAAATATGGATAGCTCTTTTAAAAATGGGTATGCCACAATATTTGATTGTCTTGATACCTAACCTATACTCAGAACAAGAGGCCACTGTGAGGACAGAATATGGAGATCCACAACTGTTTCCACTTGCCAAGGAAGTCAGACAAGGCTGCATATTATCACATTTTCTATTTAATTTAAACACTGCAATGCAGATGCAGCCAAAGTATTATCTTTTCCCCCCTGGGAACAAAAAAAATTGGTTTTATTCTGAAAAAGAAGGAGCCAACCACAGAGTCCATCAAAGAATTTTACACCATTTTAATTTTTTGGCACAAAGTGAACTTTCTGGACATAAGGAGTGAATCATGCCATTACCAAACTCAGGATTTCCTGGCTTCAGGCATGATTTAGATCTTGCTTCTATCTCAAAATGGGATTTCCACAGTGCCTCTCCAGACTGGAAATTACAGAATTAATAAGAGTGAAAGCCAAGCCTGGAGAAAATCAGCACGTCACAAATATGAAAGCTTTTTCCAAGGTCAAAAGGTTTTCTCTTGATTATGGATGAGCCTGAATGGAGTCTGGGAGTTTGGTTCGTACATATGGATGTGGAATATTTTACATTTCTTTAAGGGCTGGGGAGAGGACATTTTGCAAAACGTAGGGACCAGCCAGTTCTTTTACTAGGAGCCAGCTTGGATGGAGAGAAGATATAAATGTGCCAGGATGAGGCAGGATCCTGTTGTAATTGGTGCATTCTGTTCTCCTCCCTTCCCACCTCTCTCTCCGAATTCTCACAACTATTCTTATTTTGACAAGAAGGGTCTTTGTGTCCATTTGTTTTATCAAGCACACGAAAAAAGAAAGTGTCCTGTAACATCTTAGAGATTAACAGATTTATTGTGACATAAGCTGTCATGATATGTTTGATGGAGTGGGTTCTATCTAGTCTACACAAGCTTATGCCATAATAAATCTGTTGGTCTTCAAAATGCCACAAAACTCTCTGTCTCTTTCAGCCACCAGCCCCACCTTCTCTCAC
>NC_056523.1:18075610-18156973 GCF_019175285.1 Sceloporus undulatus | reverse complement strand
ATTATTATTATTATTATTATTATTATTATTATTATTATTATTATTATTATGTGCTTGTTACCAGCCAGCTTTATGTTTCAGAACTGAAGCACTGAAAGAGCTGTAGCTCAGAAAAACAGGGGGATCTATTATTATTATTATTATTATTATTATTATTTTCAGTTTGGGACTCAAAAGGGCTTGATGTGCCTTGAAGTCATTTCTGACTTACAGCAACCCTAAGGCAAATCTATCACATCAGAGTGTGTGACTGGCTCAAGATGGGCTTCCATGGCTGACTGGGGGAATCGCACCCTGATCTCCAGAGTCGTAGTCCAATGCTAAAACCACTACATCATGCTGTCTCTTTTGTTGTGCACCTTCAAGTCATTTCTAACTTCTGGCAACCCTATCATGGGGTTTTCCTGGCAAGGTTTCTTCAGAGGGAGGTTGTCATTGCCACCCTCTGAGGCTGAAAGAATGTGACTCACCGAAGGTCACCTAATGGGTTTACGTGACTGAACCAGGATTTGAACCATGGTCTCATGAGTCCTAGTCCAGTGCTCAAACCATTTACATCACACAGACTCTTTACACATTAAGAAAACATACAGTTAAAATCCAAATGATACACAAGTTAAAATGAGATTAAACAATCAAAAGATTAAAATCAGATCAAAACACATATCATTAAAATGTGTGCACACACCAGCACAGCAATTAGCAAGATCCAGCACATTATTTCATGGGATGGGCCTTTATATAGTCAATCATCAAACACCTGTCTAAACACAAAAGTCTTTACTTGTCTGCAGAAAAAGAAGTAGGGAGGACATGCCAGTATCACTCCTCTGCAAAGAGAGTTTCAGAGCCTGGGGGCAGCCCCTGAGAAGACCCTCTTTGTTACTTAGCATCAGTACCAATTCCCTTTATTTTGAGTTGGATCATTGTTCTTTTTTTAAAAAGTAGCCTTAATAAAGGGTAACATAGCTGAGGAAGTTGTGATCTAGGTGCCATTAAAGGAAACAGAAATTTCATACTGCAGTTTGGAATAATACTGCATACATCTGAGGCAGGGCCTAAATACCCTAAATGCACCACATCTCATCTGATCTTAGAAACAAAGCAGGGTCAGCCCTGGTTAATACTTGGATGGGAGACCACCAACAAATGACAGGAAAGAACAGGTACAACTACAATTTCGCATGTTTGTGCCTTTTGCAATTGTGTACATACATACTACTTTGCATTCAGTCATTCATGTTACAGATGCATCATTGCTGTTGAAGGGGTTTTGATCAGTCCACACCTATCCTGTTGCCTAGTTCTATATTTAACAGCATGGCATAGAGGTTTGAGTGTTGGACTGTGACTCTGGAGTCCAGAGTTGGATTCTCAGCTCAGCCATGAAACCCACTGGCCGACCTTGGGCAAGTCACATGCTCTCAGCCTCAGGGGAAGGCAATGGCAAACCTCTGAACAAAACTTGCCAAGAAAACCCCATAAGAAAATTATTATTATTATTATTATTATTATTATTATTATTATGCCATAGGTCACCTTAGGTGCGCCATAAGTTGTAACAGGCTTGAAGGCACATAGCACACACACACATACACATTTCACAGATTAGGGGTACTTTGTAGATTTTAGTGTTTTCAGGCCACCATCAAATATCAGGTACTGCAGGCTATATTTTAGAGTAAGGAACTGGCAAAACCATCTCTGAGTATTCCTTGCCTAAGAAACCCCTATTAAATTCATGGCGTCGCTATAAATCAATAGGCAACTTGAAGTTATATGCGCTGCACGTATGGACAAGCATGTATATACACACATACATACCAGAGCTTTTGTGGCTCTGTGAGCATTGGGATGCTAGCTATCTCTTTAGAGATCTCATGTAGGAACAGTGGGATTTGGCTGGCTGTCAGAGTGTTTAAACTGTCTGCCTCCACCTATGCTCAGCTTTTGTCTTTGTACAGTAGGAAAATATTACAAAATGCCAATGAGCCTCCAGCAAACCACTTCCAACGGAAATCAAACTTCAGTAAGCATAGCACCCCTGAAAGTGCACACAGTTGGCAGAAGTAAAGCAGATGAAACTCTACTATCTTGCTTTTCATCCAAAGAGTTCAAGATACTGTACACTGTTCTCCCTTCGCAGCCTATTTTCCACATATTGGGGCTAGGCTGGGCTAGGCCATGGAAACCCATTGGGTGACCTTGGGCAAGTCACACTCTCTTAGCCTCAGTGGATGGCAATGGCAAACCCTCTCTGAAGAAATCTTGCCAAGAAAACCCCATGATCGCTTCACTTTAGGGTCATCATAAGTCAGAAATGACTTGAAGGCACACAATAACAACTGGGTTAAGAGGAGAGAGAGAGACTGGCGTAGTGAGCTTCAAGGATATGTAGAGGATCTGAATTTGGTTCTCTAGACACCTTAAACTCTCTGTACTATAATGATTCTGGGGGAAATATTTCATGTTTTAAACACAACCACAGTTGGGAAGAACAAAATGCCACAAGTGTCTGTGGCAGCAGGGTTGAAGTTGAAGCATTGTACCTTCCACACTACACAGTTATAGTGCTATGGTTTGGGGAATGGGAGTGTGTGAGGCACTAGGGCAATCTGGTTGTGAATTCTAAATTTATTGTGTGCCTTCAAGTCATTTCCGACTTATGGCAACCCAAAGGCAAACCTATCATGGGGTTTTCTTAGCAAGACTAATCCAGAGGAGGTTTGCCTTTGCCTTCCCTGAGGCTGAGAGAGTGTGACTTGCCCAAGGTCACCCAGTGGGTTTCATGGCCAAGCTAGGAATTGAATCCTGATCTCCAGTGTTGTAGTCCAATGCTCAATGCATTACCCCACGCTGGCTCTCCTGCTATAACCACTTCAAACCTGCTATCTCATTATACTTAATGGTAGGGTTGGCCATGTCCCAAGATTTGGATAAAATGAAGCAGCATTTTACATTTTAGTCAGGTCCATTCATTTTTTTAAAAAAATTACCAACAACAACTTGGAATCTGTGTAGCTCAGCTACTTGCAAATTACATAGCACACGCAAAGAGACAACGGGAGAGAATCTGTGTTTATGTCTAATTTGGCTCTTTGTATACTGGAAGTGATTCAAAGGAGACCAGCACAGATGATTACTAGTGAGAAATGCATGATTAACAGAAGGAAATGCTGAACGGACCGGACAGGTGTAAAGAAGATTAAGGGGAACATAGGCAAGGATTTTCCAAGAATCAAGAAAAATTACTGTAAACAAGATGATGGCAGAGATACCAAGGAAAGAAAAACCACTGGCCATGCTGACTGGGGATTCTGGAAACTGCAGTCTATGGCCGTGCTCCCAGTATGATTTAAAGCTAATTGCTGACTGGGTTATATGACCATAGTTCCCATTTGAAACCAGTTCCAATCCTACTGTGATTGGTTTCAATCGTGATGAAGTGAGGCAAACACACACACACACAAAAACAATCTTTCCTGACACTAGTTCTTTGGCAGTTCTTTTGGGGGAAAAATGACTCCAAAGCATGTTCAATAAGTGGAAATGGCGGATCTGAATTGCATCATTCTGATGGGGAGGGTTCAATGGCAGAGGGGTGTTTACCATCCCGCTTCAGTTTTTGGTAGATCCACCGTTCCCCCCCCCCCCCGCATTGACTTTGTGCTTGTGGTGTGACCTATGGGCGCATGATTTTTTAAAAAAAAATTGATAGAAGATTCAATTCATTGATTTTGCAATGACTTGCAAATACTTGGGTGGCAAGCTGGGAGATCGGCAGCTCAGTGGGGCAGGTAGTTGCAAAATCAATGAATCGAATCTTCTATCAATTTTTTAAAAAGAAAAATAGCTCCCAAGCATCACTGATGATTGACATGCATTCCAAAGTGGTGCAAACTAGTGGGGATGACATTCATGGCTAGAAAGAAGTGAATGCAATGAGATAATGAAAAGATTACATTTCTCACCATCCACAACCAACGCCAACCAATACACTTGAACCCTGTCAACTATGAGTTTTATATCCAACACATCTGCCCCACAGCTGAGGAAGGCTGGTGCAGTGGTGTTCACACATTTGGATTAATGTGTGCAGTTCTGGTTGCCCATTGCAAAGAGGATGTTGGAGAAGATACAGTACAGATGCTACTGCAACAAGCATCTGAGCAGAAAACCTAAAGCTTTAAAATAATAATAATTGAACAATGAGGGAGATGCTTAAGAGTGATACAGTTCATAATACTATCAAAGTATGGTAGTGAGAGTGAAGAGGACAGTATTCTCTGTCTTGAATGCTAGCACCACAGATTCAGAAGGATTTTTTTTCATACAAAGTATAATTAACTTACAAAATTTATCATCACCAGATGCAGCAATGGGGCCAGCTTATCAATGGCCTTAAGAAAGGATTAGAGCAAATGAATAGGTCTATCAGCAGCTATTTAACTTGACAGCTAAAACTGGAGCATATATATATTCAGAGACAATGCATGCCTTTAGGTGACAGATACTGGCGACAACCAAAAGGAGATAGACGTCTGCCTTCACCTCCCCTTGCAAGCTTCCCATTAATATCTAACTGGCCCCCCCTGGGAGAAAGAAAACTGGACAGATTCTCCAAGGCCATTCTTCTGTTTCTATCCCAGAAACCATTTTCTTATTTTTAGTAGGCTTGGCATTAGAGCAAGCTGGAGTTGTGGGATTTTGTTCCCATGCAGTTTTTAATTGAGACATTAAATACCCTAAAGACACCAGATCCCATCTGATCTTGGAAGGTAAGCAGGATTACCTCTGATTATTAGTTGGATGGGAGGCCACCAATGAATACCTAGGGGCTGTTGGCTGTATTTCAGAGGAATGAAGTGGCACAACCACCTCTAAGTATTCCTTGCCTTAAAAAAAAACCCTATTTAATTCATGGGGTTGCCATAAGTCAACAGGCAACTTGAAGGCAACAAACACACACACACCGATAAGTAGTTTTGTCTATCAAAACATTGAATTGGATGGGTCTACACCAGCAATGTTTAAGCACTGGTCTAGGACTTCAGAGAGCCAGTTTGGTATGGTGGTTTGAGCACTGGGCAGACTCTGGGGACCAGGGTTTGAATCCTGGCTTGGCTATGGAAACCTACTGGATGACCTTGGGCAAGTTACATTCTCTCAGCCTCAGAGGATGGAGAGGGGAAAACCCCTTTCAACAAGACTTGCCAACCCCTGTGATAGGGTTGCCATAAGCTGAAAATGACTTGAAGGCACACAACAACAACTAGGACTCCAGGAGACCAGAGTTCAAATCCCTCCACAGTCATGGAAGCCCACAGAGTGCCCTTGGGCAAGTTACTCCCTCAACCACAAAAGAAGGCAATGGTAAACACACTCTGAACAAATCTTACCCTGAAAACACCATTTGCTGTAGGGTTGCCATAAGTCGGAAACAACTTGAAGGCACACAACAATTCCAGCAGAAGCCATGCTGGTTTGTGGAATTTGAGAGCTGAGTCAAAAACATCCCTTATATTTGTACACTTTAATTTGTATGGAAGATCTAGGAATTGTTGTCTTCCATTGGTAACCCTTTCATGTTTTCGCACTGCTTCTTCCAGCTTAGTTGTGGTTTTTTTTTAATGTTAACAAAGAAATTCTGTGAAGCGTGGAAAGATTAGCACCACTGTGTTTTTCCACTAGTCACCCTAAGACCTATCCTTTGAAAAGCAGCCCCAGTTTGGTCCTGAGATAACCAGTTCGGTCTCCTAAACCAGTGGTTAGAACTTGGAAGGACATTGTGCTTAAGAGTTTGCACTTGTAACAATCCTTTTTCAGGTTTCCTGCCACCCAGGCATTAGCTGCAGGCCCCAGCAGGTAAAACATCAACCCTAAACAACTTATTTAATTGCACCAAAGATTTCAGCAGGGCAGGTCTAGACGTCTCCTCCTGGATTAACTGAAAATGACTCAGTGAGCAGCTGGAAAGGGAGAGGGAGACACAGAAGCTGGAATTTCAAGTGGGTTACGCAGCAGGGGGGAGAAGCAGAGAGATGGGACTCCCTGGGTTCCCAAGAGTAGACTCCATCTCACAGGGGGGGAGAAGATTGACCGAATATTCACAGTAGGGGTGGAGGCATTTTAAAAAAATATTTAAAGAATGTTTACCCTTCTCTGCAACCAGCAACGGCCTCCCAGAGCAGCTTATCAAATAAATATAAATTATTCTCTAGTGCCTCCTCTGAGATTTACAATCTGAAAGAAAAAATCAGAAATATAGCATAGAAATAGAAAGAAGCAAGATGGTCATGGTTGACTCAGAGACGGTGGACACAAGTTGGAACTCTATGAATGCTGGTCTTTCTAGTGTCATGGTTTCTACATGACATCATTCTCCATCTATTCCTGTTCTGGGCTGGCATTTTTTCCTCCTTTCTTCTCTCTCTGATGTTTCTCTTGTCATTTTGTATTCTGATCATGAATTTTTTTCCTCTCCGTCACAGCAAGACAGCTTTCAAGAGCTGTTTTGGCAGTAGTTTTTTTGAAGCGAGTGAAGGCCACCTCAAAAAGCTGAATGATAGCAGCTTACCAAGACATTGGCATGTCCTCTCCTGTTTTCCTCATAGCGAGATGGTTCCTCAAATGCTATTCTGGCAGCTACCTGGAAGTGAAGAGCCACTCCGGGTAGCTGTATAGTTCTTCTTCTCCAGTCTCATAAGGGCAATATGATTTCTGAAACTGCACCCACATTGCAGAAATAATCCTGGTTGACACTGCTTTAACTGTCATGGTTCCATGCTATGGAATTCTGGAAATTGTAGTTTGTTGTGCCACCAGCGTTTTCTGACAGTGAAGGCTAAATCTCTCCCAGAGCTATAACTCCCATGACTCAATGAACTATGGCAATTGAACTATGACAATTAAAGTGAGGTCAACCTGGATTATTTCTGGAATGCAGATGTGCCCTTAGAAGCTGTTCTGCTGAGAGTTGTATAGGGAATTGAATGGGGAAGCTCTGGTATATGGAAGCAAGACACCAAGTTGTCTGTGCTTCTTTTCTTACTAGACTCACAGACTCATAGAGTTGGAAGAGACCACAAGCATTGTCCAGTCCAATCCATGTAGGAATACACAGTCAAAGCAGATGTAATAGGATTGTCAGGTCAATATTGTCCCAGGACCTGAGATTCTAGGGCCAAAACCTGAGCCCTAGGGATGATCCCTTGTGATGTCACAGGATGCTATAGGTGATATGACAAGAGACAGATCTTGGTGATATAATTAAGTATGATAGTTTAAGCATCAACTACAGATATGCATGCACACATACATAATTTTCAAGACAATGCTCTTGCCTTGAGATTCCTCTCCTGCCCTGCAAACTGGAGAATAGGGCCGAGGCCCTGAGATCTGGTAACCCTATCTCTCACTCACCCACTCAATGTAATTCTGGGCAAAGTGGTTCACCTGTGGTTAGAAACCAAGTTCTCATACGTGGGGTTTTTTTTCTAAGAGAGGAATGAGAAGAGTTACAGCCCAACTGGGTGACAAGGTTC
Organism: Sceloporus undulatus; assembly: GCF_019175285.1. Lineage (NCBI taxonomy): Eukaryota > Metazoa > Chordata > Lepidosauria > Squamata > Phrynosomatidae > Sceloporus > Sceloporus undulatus. Next base: position 18,149,429 of record NC_056523.1, on the reverse strand, counting down.
CATGTGGTCAGTAGAAAAAATATTCCTTATGGCCTGTTTTATGTATAAACATGGGATCTTTGATAGAAGGTTGTTTGTTGAGTTCTCTGAAAAAGTACAGTGGATGGAATGTGCCAGCTCTGCCAGCAGGCAAGTTGAGGAGACAGTCTCAAGCAACAGCCTGAAGATGCTATCAAGCATGTCAGATAGCTAGCTCTGACACACAAGGCATGGGGCAATTCTCTTGCACAACATTCAGTGAAATGGACAGAAACTGCATGAGAACAGAACAGTACTTTACATGTCTGGTCCAGATCATTCTGTTCCCAGAGACAACACACAAATGATCAGTTTTAGAACACTGCCTGGTGAAGTCTGAGAATGTAAGAAGAGTTCTGGATTCGATCAAAAGCCCATTAAATAGGCTGGCATCCTAGTAGCCTCTAAGAAGTCCACAAAGAACACATGAAAGTGTCCTTTAGGGTTTATCTTCATTGGGCAGATTACTCCAGGCCTCCTCCAGAGTATTCTGGCCCCAAATTCCCCCCATTACCTGTGCTTTCTCTGCAGCGACAGGCAGCTGCCTTTTCACATGATCCGCATTTTGTCACTCAGTGTCAGTGCTGACGTCCCAATGAGGTGCCCAGCCATGTTATCAATGCTGGACAAATCATTGTGATTTCAGAGCAACTCACACCCACAGTGGCAATGCCAGGAAGCTTGCAAGGACTACATGGGAAGGCAGCAGCCCATTGTTGCTGTGAAGAGAGCTGGAAAAAAACAGCAAATGGTAAAGTTTTAAAATTTGGGTAAAGGGATGGAAAGGCCGGATCAGGTGCGGACATCATGAGGACAGTCTGTGCTCAATTTGGGATTTTGGCTGTGCATCATGTAAACAGGACACAGTGAGCATGGGGGAATCTGGAGTAAATAACCTATGTAGACAAACCCTGAATTAGTATATCTGTTGTCTGAAATGAATGAGGAAGTGGCTTCTCCATAGCTGGTTTGTTGCTACCAAAAATGGTTTCCAGTCATGGCAAATATGTTATCCAAAATGCAATGCCTGATCATATGATCTGGTGTTGCATTTTGTATCATTAAATAAGATGGGTAGCCCTTATGGACCTCATTCAAATGTAACCACTGCTTATTGGGCAAGCCACACTCTCTCAGCCTCAGAGGATGGCAATGGCAAACCCCATCTGAAGAAACTTGCCAAGAAAACCTTGCAATAGGTTTGCCTTAGGACCACCATAAGTCAGAAAGGACTTGTAGGCATACAAAACACACACACACACACACACACGAAAAACTATGTTCAGTTGTCCAGAAGCTGAATGATTCACAGCAGTGATAAGCAATCAAGAGAAGTCTGATGAAAGACCTGTGAGCTCACAGAGGTCTAGAACAACCCCTGTTTGAAGATATAATAAAATAAATCTTCTTTTCTGGAAAAAGTGGTTAGCTGATTCAGTATGATTGTAAAGCCGCTTATTAGAGAGTGGAAGCACTCTAGCTAAAGGGAAACACCAAAATGCTGACAAGAAAGGAAAACAAAGAACAAAGAGGAAGGGAAAGTGGGATTGGGAAGCAAGCGTCTCAACCTGCCTTGCTCAAATCTCTGGTTAAAACAGGTTGATACATTTCCTTCCCTGGTTTAGGGACTGTTTGTATTTCCTACTATCCTTTGAATGCCCTGGGATGAACTGGAAGAATTACCTTGTAATTAGGGCTAATATCTAGGGATCTTCCCACACCCGCTAGTCATCGGATATGTCAGTGGAGTTCAGAATGTGATCATCTGTCCTGTTTTGAGTACCTTTCCCAGCAATCTTTGCCATTGCTACCAATCCTGCTCAATTTGGCAGTGCCAAAAGACCACACACACACACACACACACACACTTTTTTGCTGTCACTTAAGAGCGGGGAATCTGAAGCCCTGTAATGTGAACTAGAATTATCAGAGTAAAACTGGAGAGGCTTCTGTACCTTTAAAGGTCATGCAGAAGGGGGAATTTTAGAAGTATTCCATGGTCACACAACCAGATAACCAGCAACACCTGCTGAAATTCCCTCTTCCACACAACCATTAAAAGTACAGGTGTCCTCTCCAGTTTTCAGTCTGGCAACTCCAGATTCCTTCTACTCATCCAGATCTAGAGCTCCCAGGGTCTTTGGGGGTGGGGGACGGGGAATGACTGAAAATGGCTCAGAAGATGGTGGGCTTCCCTTTGTTTAAGGTTTTTAAACAGAGATTGGATGATCATCTGTGCTCTAGCTGTGGAATTCATGCACCAGCAGCGGGAAACCTGGATGACCCTTCAGGCTACTTTTCACCTCTACAATTCTGTGATTCTCTGACTATACCACAAAGCCAGCAGGGTTTAATGCTCTGAGAGTTAAGACTACTGGCTTGTCTACACAATTAAAATACTCATCATTCAAATTGAATATACTGTGATTCGGCCATACAAGATTTGGGGGAATTCAGGCTTTTTTGGGGGGGGGGGTGGGGGGAGATTCCAAAAACTGCTGAAAAAGGAATCATGGTTTTTACGGGGGTATCTGCAAGGATGCGCATTACTGAATGTGTGGCTATCTGTCCACTTATGTTTAGTGGGAGGGGATGACATCTACATGTAAATATAATGGGGGTCACAAAGGTAAAAAAAATTGAAATTGACTGGTGGTATGGTATAGTGGTTTGAATGTTGGACTAGGACTCTGGGAGACTAGGATTTGAATCCCTGCTCAGTCATGGAAACCCATGGGGTGAAACCCATTAGGCAAGTCACATTCTTTCAGCCTAAGAGGAAGGCAATAGCAAACCCCCTCTGAACAAATCTTGCCTAGACAATGTGTCATAAGTTCATCTTTGGGTTGCCACATGTCAGAAATGACTTGAAGCCATACAACAACAAGTGCATATACTCTGTGTGCAGAAACAGAGAAAAACTGGATTTTATTTTTCAGACTCCCTCAGCCATTATAGCCATTGGAACTGTAGTCCAAACAAAGAAACTCTTCCAGGTCTGTGCAGAAAGATCAAGATTCAGCTCCCTGGGTTTCAGTTCCCTAAGTTCTATGTTTTGCATATCTTTTTCTTTTTTAAAAAATGGAGGTAATATACAGGACAGAGAGCTAGTGTGGCATAGTTGTTTGAGTGTTAAGACTACAACTCTTGAGACCAAGGTTCAAATCCCTGCTGAGCCATGAAACCCACTGGGTGGCCTTGGGCAAGCCACACACTCTCAGCTTCAGAGTATGTCAGTAGCAAAACTCCTCTGAATAAATTTGCCCAGAAAGCCTCATGATAGGGTCACCATAAACTGGAAATGACATGTAGGCACACAGCAACAACAGTATAGAATAAGGGTGGGAAACATGGTTCTCTAAATGATACTGAACTACAACACTCATCAGTCATAGCCAGCATAATCATAGCAAGAGACCATTGGGTTTTCAGCCCAGCAATGGCCAGAAGGCCACACATTCCCCATTCCTGATATGAGAGGGTAATCTGTGATAAAGGATATGAAATATGAAATCCAGGAGAGATGCTGCCAGTCAAAGTCAGGAGTCATATAGGACCCGAACAGACAGGCCAAAATAAACCTGCTTTGGGTCACTTTGGAGGTATGCTGTTTAAATGACGCATCTTAAGAGGCCAGGAGCTGCGCCAAAGTTGCACTCCAGTCCTTAGGACTGGAGCATGGCTTTGGTGCGGCTTCCGGCCTCTTAGGACGCATGCATCATTTAAACAGCATACCTCCAAAGTGACCTGAAGCAGTTTTATTTTGGCCTGTCTGTTCAGGCCCATAGTCTGGTTTAGCATAATAAATCTGTTTTCTCATGTTCCGTTGTACACTGGCAGTGGGGTTGAACTAGATGGCCCCTAGGGACCCTTTTTACCTCTTTGGATTCTATTAAACCAGATTATTTCTCCAAAGTAGATGTGCCTCAGTGAATCCAGTGACCCATATCCTTCTTGCTTGTCAAGCTCTGTCATCCCCCTCTCTCCTTCCACAAATTAATGCCTCTTGGTCCTCTTTGGATTCTATAGAAAGCTGAAGGCCTGCTGAGGGGAGAGGCAGTGAGGGTTGTGTATCGAAGGCGATGGAGTGGGGCTGTTTGATTGAACTCATTGAATTCTCAGCCTGCCTCGGTGACCCCATCTTTTCATAGTGCTCTTGCAGGCAAACTAATCTCTCTGGACAGCTTCCTGCATCACCTGATTATTCTATATAGCAAAGTCCAGGGAACCCTATTGATTCACCTCGGCACAGCTGCACTCTCTTTGTGGGTGAAGCAAAATCTCCCCTTTTGTTGAGAAGAAGCTGAAGGAAATGACCAGGTCCAGACCAAGGGCTTTTTTTTTTCACATGAAGCATTTAAAATGGAAAACTGCCGGAAAGGTCAGGAGCTTTCAGAGGAGAGGACAACGTATGCAAAAACTTATGCAGAAACTGTGACTCTCTTGCAATCATTCTGCCTGTGTTTTCTGGTTGCCATAAGTTGGGAATGACTTGAAGGCACACAACAACAACAAGAAGCCACTTGGTGTCCCAAACTGGAAAAAAACCAGAATGGAAATAATAATAATAAATGTTTTAATAATTATTTTAATAATAATTTAATAATTACTAGTTATTATTGCAGTTCCCCACCTTGATCCATGGGGAGAGGCAGGTAAGAAATATTATTATTATTATTATTATTATTATTATTTATCCTCCTCTTCCTATGGATTGAGATGGGGAACAACAACAATTGACAGATAAACAACATCAATTCAAACACGATGGTTAAAACAAGATATACACATATTAAAACAATTCACATTTAAAATCTAACCCTAAACCTAACCCACATTTATAATACAATCTGACACCACTTTAACTGTTGTGGCACCATCCTACAGAATCCTGGGATTTGTAGTTTTGTGCGGCAACAGCACTCTTTGGCACAGAAGGGTAAAGGCCTCGTAAAACTACAAATCCCAGGAGTCCATAGTCGTAGGAACCCCATTGCAGGGTTTTCAAGATTTATTCAGAAGAGGGTGCCATTGCCTTCATCTCAGAGTATGACCTGCCCAAAGTCATTCAGTGGATTTTCATGGATGAGTGGGGCTTGAAACCATAATTTCCCAGAGTCCTAGTACAACACTGAAACCACCCCACCACATTTGCTCCTTCTTAAACAGCTTTAAAAATGAAAGAGTTCAGCTCTGACTTTGACTTTTTGCAGCTAAACAAGATGTTGAATCTTTTAAAATTTTCAGAACTCATATTCTTACATTTCCCAGCATTTCCAAATGGTGCATAATTTCATTCCAGCTGCATACTGGGCAGTCTTCTGCTTGATGTTTTCTGTTGTTCCTAAATAAATGTAAGCAACAGAGATGTTTCACATCCCTTCTCTACAATGCTTAGCATTTACATTACTAGGCAGACACAACAGGAGCTGCAGAAAGAACAGGTGGTAGAGGTCAAGGACAAGCAAACAAAAAGTAAGGTTGGAAGAAAGGGGAGTCACAGGGCTGTAAATCTGCAGGCAACACCAAATTTGTGTATGTGCTGTGTGCCTCCAAATCATTTTTTACTCATGGCAACCCTAAGGCAAACCTATCATAGGGTTTTCTTGGCAAGATTTGTTCAGAGGAGGTTTGCCATTGCCGTCCTCTGAGGCTGAGAGAGAGTATGACTTGCCCAAGATCGCGCACTGGGTTTCATGGCCGAGTTGGAAATTGAACCCTGGTCTCCAGACTCATAGTCCTACACTCAAACCATTACACCAAGCACCAGATTCACCTCATTTCATTCCACCACTTGCCTCATACAAAACATGATTATCTCACCACTATTTCACCTCCTAGATGCGTCAAAAAAAGCTCATGATATAGGACATGGGTCGGCAACCCCCAGCCCGCGGGCCACATGCGGCCTGCCGAGGCCGGGGGACCGGCCCGAGCCCGGTCCTGCCGCCGATTGCCAAAGGTCCCGCGCCGGCGGCAATCGGCGGCAGGACCGGGCCTCTCGCATGTGGCCTTTAGCCTCTCGTGCGAGAGGTCAAAGGCCCCGCTTCTCACACGAGCGGCCCTCAGCTGGCAACAGGCAGGGCCAAGGAGCCTCGCTTCAGCGAGGCTCCTTGGCCCTGCCTGGCTCCATCCGCCAGCGGAGCGAGAAGGGGGCAGGAGTCCTCCTCCTCCTTCCTTCCCTTCTCGCGGCTGCCAGACAGTCGCGGAGATGAAGGGAAAGGGGCGGGGGTCCTCCTGCCCTTTCCCTCCCTTCCCACAGCTGCCTGACAGCCACGGGCAGGGAAGGAAGGGGGTGGGGGAAGAGGAGGAGGGAGGAAGGAAGGAGCAGGAGGAGGAGGGAGGAAGGGAAGGAGCAGGGGGGGGAGGAGGGGAGGGGGGGGGAGGGGGAGGAAAGAGGGAGGGGGGAGGAAGGAAGGAGCAGGAGGAGGAGGAGGAGGAGGATTCCCATTCCATTTGGTGAGTGTGACTTTCCAAAGTGCATTTCTGTGTATTTTCGGTGCATTTAATGCTAAAAGGTCTGCTGTAACAATGATAGTGATGATATTATGATGATGATGATGGTGGTGGTGATATTGATATCAGCCAGCTTCTGAGGCCCAAATGTCCTCCATTTTGATCATGCCTAACAAACATGCATTTATATTAACTTTTTTTAAAAAAATCATCAAAATGTTTCGCATGTCCTCCATTTTTTAAAAATGTGTCCTACATTTGAAAATGTCCTATATTATTTTGGCTTCAGCCCCCCAGTTGTCTGAGGGACAGCAACCCGGCCCCCGGCTCAAAAAGGTTGCCTACCCCGATATAGGATCTTCATTAAGGAAGCCCTGGAGGCAAAATGGTTAAATGCAGATACTGCAGCCACAATAGTGTTGGTTCTATCCCAGAGGAGGACTGCAAGGTCCACTCAGCCTTCCATCCTTTCATAGATCAGTAAAATGAGTATCCAGTTTGTTGGGGCCAATTGGTTAACACATTGTAAACTGCTCAGGGAGAGCTAGTTCACTGATTAGCAGTAAAGAAATGTACTTGCTATTGCTGTTGCAATATTGCTACCGTAAATTGGGAAATCTTGAAGGTGCTCAACAACAAGGTAAGGAAAACAGATGCACTGCTACAGTTGCTTTTGGAAAATCTTGCTGATGATCCACAGAGCAAAATCAGTGATCCCCCCCTCCTAACAGTGAAGACTAGAAACCTAAAATTTAGACTCTCAGGAGCCTCACAAAGTTTTAGTTGCTCATCATCTAGTATCACCATGTGTCTGACTGTGAATTGGTTTCACCTTCAAAAAAAAGACAACTAACATCCCCCCTCCTTTATTTTACAGTTAGCAGAGCATGCCATTTGTGAGGAATGCAGAGGAACACCTGCACCTGAGCACTGACTTTACTTATCTTCAGACAGACTGCTCCTCTTCACAACCCAGACAGGAGAGATAAGAGGTGATGTTTCCACTTGGTTTGCTAGATGGGGCAACATCATTAATCAAAATCTTCTGGAAGAGTAGCAGCCAGGCAAACAGAAAGCAAGAAAAGGGTGCCAGGTCATCTTCCTCAGGAAAATGTTGTGATTTGCTTATCTCTTCTCCTGCTTTCCCCAAGTCCCACTCCCCCATGTCTCTTGTTTCCAACTTAAAGCTACAGGTTTAGTCACCCATATCCAATGTGCTTGGGAGCAGAAGTGTTTCAGATGTTGGATTTATTTTATTTTATTTTATTTGGATTTTGAAATGTATATATGTACATAATGAGCCAGTGTGGCACAGTGGTTGAGTGTTGGACTATGACTCTGGAGACCTGGGCTTGATTCCCTGCTCAGCCATGAAACGCACTGGATGAGCTTGGGCAAGTCACATGCTCTCTGCCACAGAGACAGGAGATCTGCCCAAAAAAGAAAGCTGACAACCCTGCCTTTAACCAGAGCTTAACGACAACTGCCAAAACGCCACAACCAGCATGGCCAGAGAATACTGGCTGGGGGATACTGGGAGTTGCAGTCCCAAAAGTAACTGTCCTGAACTCTGTCTATAATGCTGTTTATAATAAGAGTTTCCATCTCTTTCAGTAGAAAAATCCAAGCATGGCATTAGTCTCTTTTCTCTCAGCCCATGTAGCCTACAGACTAGAGGGTGGAACTACCAAGTGCAAAAGGAAATGGATCGCTCATCCAGGGCCTCCAAGAGAATTTTTGCAAAGCAGAACAAGACTGTTTTTGGGCCCCAGGAGAGCAAGGTCTCCTCTCAAAATGCAGATTTGCAACTAACATTATAATTTTCCCCTCCTGTATTATTATTATTATTATGCTTTATTTATATAGCGCTGTAGATTTACACATCTTTGCCTGATGAAGATGCCAGTAGAGCTTCGAAAGCTTGTAACATGTTTTTTTGTGCAAAATGGTATCAATTTTTTGTGGATTTGGGATGTTATGGTACTTTGCTACATGGCCAACGTGGCTACCCCAGATGTGTTTAAAGGAGCAAGAGGATGAAACCTGTCCTTCCAAATAACTTCAATACCATGGACAGTTCCTTTAAAGTTTGTCATGAAACCTGGAGCAGATTCACAGAGAGTGGAAGATTTATTGATAAAAAGCTCAGTGCATTTTGGCCTGTATATGCTCTCAAAGACCTTCTTCAAGGGCTATATAAAATCATAAAAGGAGTCACCACATAAATATATTATAAAATAAATGATATTACACTAAATAATTATTATATCTGTACACAGCTAATATCTGCACATACCTATTTAAAACTGAACTTCAGACATTTCTGGAGCTAAACCTCTCACGCCATTTACTGGACAATCAGAAGAAACATGTGAACTAAGGCTAAAGAATTTTATTTTATTTTATATGTTTCTAAATTAAATTTGTTTTTAAACTGAGCAACCTGAGACATGTCTCCAATTTTTTCCCTCTGGATTTTTTTGGGGTGCTTTTAAATTTTTGCTTCCTACTGACAGTGCGGCCATCCACCACTACTGCGACCTGGGGCCTGGGACCTTTTGCATGCACAGCCAGTGCTCTTCCCAAGAACTAGAGTTCCTCCTTCTCTTTGGAGTGCATGCCCAGGTTCAAAGATGGCACACTTCCAGAAACAGAGCAAAGTTCCTCAGTAAGCAGGGAGTTAACATATATGGCAATTATCCATGTTTGCCTTTGGCCTGTGCAACCACTCCCTTGCAAGTGCTCCTTTGCCAGCAGAAAAACCAAAGAAAGAGATGGCAGAATGCCAAGCCTCTGTGCCTGGCACATTCCCCCCCCCCCCCCCCCCCCAATGTTTGGCATATGGAGAATTATGGCAGATGGGGGAGATTCTGCATAGGGCCCTGCCAAAAATGGCTGGGTTACAGTCTGAAACAGGCAAGAGAAGGAGGGGGAACAGGAACACAATGGGGAGATTGTTGGGGTTGTTTTGGCTTGAGAGTGTGGGACTAATTCAAGATTTGGGAAGGCAAAAGACAGAAGGACAACAAGGCAAACAGCACAGGAAGGCTGTCTGATTGGAGACCATGCCAGACCAAGGCATTTTGTTGCCTGAGGCAAAGGACAAGATGGCATTCCAGCCTATCTTTCTGTGGGTAGAAATGGACTGGATTGGCAGTTACAATGGGATGGTAATCTCGCCCATTCCTCAGGCAGCAAGAAAGAGATAAGGGCAGCACTTAAGCTTTTCTGCCCTCCACAGAAGGTAATGCCTAGGAAGCTCAGGCAAAGTAATTAACACTGCCCCACGGCATCTTCATATAATAAAATAGTTTTAGAGTTAGCATGATATAGTGATTTGAATGTTGGACTAGGATCCCATAAAGACTAGGATCTGAATCGCAATTCAGATGTGAATACTCACTAGGTGACCTTGGGGAAGTCACACTCAGTCTATGAGGAAGGCAATGACAAACCTCCTCAGAGTAAATCTTGCCATATGTTGTTGTTGTGTGCCTTCAACCCTAGGATGCATAGATTATGAAAGGCTATGGAATGCCCTTAAAGACATGGGAGTGCCAACACATCTGATAGCCTTGATGAGAAATCTGTACTCAGGACAAGAGGCTACTGTCCAAACAGAACATGGAGAAACAGAATGGTTCCCAATTGGCAAAGGAGTCAGACAAGGCTGCATCTTATCACCCTACTTGTTCAGCTTGTATGCAGAACATATTGAAAGAAAAGCAGGCTTGGACACAGAAGAAGGAGGAGTGAAAATCAGAGAAAGGAATATCAACAATCTGAGATACACAGGTGATACCATTATACTAGCACAAAACCTCAAAGACCTGGAACAACTACTAAGAAAGATCAAGGAAGAAAATGCAAAGGCAGGCCTATTGTTGAACTTAAAGAAAATAAAAATAATGACCACAGAGAACCTACACCAATTTGAATTAGACAACAAAGAAATAAAAATAGTAAAAGAATTCTTGTACCTGGGATCAACCATTGATAGAAATGGAGACTGCAGCCAGGAAATCAGAAGATTAAGAATAGGAAGGACAGCTATGAAAGAACTAGATAAGATCATAAATTGCAAGGATATACATAGAACCAAACACAAAGTTAGAATTGTTCAAGCCATTCTATTCCCTATTGCCATGAATGGATGTGAGAGCTGGACAGTTAAGAAGGAGGAAATTCAACTCATTTGAAATGTAGTGCTGGAGAAGAGTGCCGTGGATTCCATGGACAGCCAAAAAGACCAACAAATGGGTCCTGCAGCAGATCAAGCCAGAAATCCCCCTAGAAGACAAGATAATCAGGTTGTCATACTTTGGACACATTATGAGAAAGCATGAATCATTGGAAAAAACAGTAATGCTAGGAAAGGTAGAGGGAAGTACAAAGAGCGGAAGGCCACATGCAAGATGGATGGACTCTATTAAAGAGATCACGAGTGTGAGTTTGCAGAAGTTGGGCAGAGCAGTGGAGGATAGAGAGTCTTGGAGATGTCTCATCATCAGGGACGCCATGGGTCAGGAATCAGGATCGACATGAGGGCAGTTAACAACAACAAAGCCCTCCCCCCCGACCACCACCTTGAGGGGAGAGAAGCAGGCAGGAAACAACAGGCCTCTGCCTGCCAAATTGAAGAGCCCTCCCCCCGCCCTCCACATCTAAAAAAAAAAAAAAAAAAAAAAAAAAAAATTTTTGTCACTTGCTTTGTTGTATATGCATATGTATGCTGTAAACCGCTTTGATCGTAGGAAAAGTGGTATACAAATAAAACATATTATTATTATTATTACCTATGATGAGGTTTTCTTGACAAGTTTCTTCAGAAGGGGGTTGCCATTGCTGGAGGCAATTTGAAGATTCATATCAACACCAAAATATGGACATGCAAAACTGACCGAATCTCTGCCAGACTGTTGTCAGTTGGACCTGGCACTGGTTCCTCAAACCACCTTCCAAGTTATCACACTAGAGCTTTCCACATCTTTATTTCCTGAGAGTCTTGTGAGTCAGGGATGGAGAATCTTTGGTCATCTGCATGTTTTCTATCCAGGTATACTAGAAACCTCAGCCAGCCATAAGAGCTTGGGGAGGTGTAGTCCAAAACATCTTAAGGCTGGTATCTGAAATGTAACCGTGTTCTAAATTAAGAACTGCCTGGGATTGTACTTCAGGTCTTAGACCTTGTAGGCATGGAAATACAGTGCTTAGTGAAGGTTACATGCCTAAACTTTCTCTGTCTTTTTTTTTTCCCCTTTCCTTTCCTTTTCTTTTTTTTAGGTTCAGGGGATGTATTGCACATCACAGATGTATGGAACTGAGTTTCATATCCAGACAAAAGGATGTGCTCCTCCACACAAAATGGGGTGATGGCCATAGTCTTAGAAGACTTTAAAAGCTTATAATATGAGATTAGACAGATCTGTGAAGGATAAGGATATAACAGTGTGGTTAGTAGTCCTGATGGCTATATGTAATCTCTGGGATGAGAGGTAGTATGTCTCTCAATACGAGATGCTGGGGAACGTGAGCAGGAAGGTGCTGCTGTCGCATTCGTGTCCTACTTGTGGGTTTCTCAGAATCATCTGGTTGACCACTGTGGGAAATGGCATGCTGAGGTTGATCCAGCTCTGCTTATGGATGTTACTTTTCTAGCCATGCCATGGGCCATAATGCAGTAGATACAGTTGCTTTTGTTGTTATCTGCCTTCAAGTCGACTTTGCCCTCTGGTGATCCTGTGGCTCCTCCAAGATATTCTATCTTCAACACTCTGCTCAGGTCCTGCAGACTCAGGGCTGTCTCCTCTTTGATTAAGTCTATCCATCTGGTATTCAGTCTTCCTCTCCCTACTGCTGCTGTTGTGGCTCCAAGTTATTTCTAACTTATGGTGACCCACAGGGGACCTTATAATGGGGTTTTCTTGGCACAGTTTGTTCAGAGGGGGTTGCCTTTACCTTCTCTGAGGTTGAAAAAGTGTGACTTGCCCAGGCTCACCCACTGGTTTCCGTGGCCAAGTAGGGATATGACCCCTGTTCTTCAGAGTCACAGTCAAACACTCAAACCAGTATGCTGCGCTAGCGCTCTTGCTTCCTACTGTGTTCTACCTTTAAAAGCATTATTGTCTTTTCTAGTGAGTCAACTCTTCTCATGATATGTCCAAAGTATGACAGTTTCAGTTTAGTCATCTTGGCTTATAGGGAGAGTGATGGACTTGATTGACTTATCCCTCCCTGTCTTGACTTTTTCAGAATTCCCAACTTTTGGTGGGGCTTCTGGGAGTTGAAGTCCAAAACACCTGGAGGAAAAGATATTGGGAACCACTGTATAATTATTTCATTGCCAGAAAAAAGTGGCAAATTAGTTGTGACACATTTGTGGGTTCTCTGGTTCCATTCTTTTAAGTAGGTTGCTGAACCTCAACTCTCCAGTTATGCTATGATATGTTCAATGGTATAGGAAGCTCATCCAGAATTATTCTTAGTAGGGAGGGAGGTAAAAATATAGGAGGAGCAAAAAAGAAAAGGGGATAGGAAAGATAAAATAAGAAAATGAAAATATGGAGGATTTAAAGAAATGAAACATAGAATTATAGAATCATTTCACTGGAAGGTACCTTAAAAGTCATTTCGTCCAACCACTTTTCATGCACACATATACAGCTAAATCGCTCCCGAGACACAGCCACCCCATCTTTTTAAAAAGATCTCCCAGGAAGGAAAGTCCAGCACCCTCTAAGGCAGTCCATTCCACTGTCAACAGCTCTTACTGTCAGGAAGTTCCTCACAATGTTTGTTGTCGCTGTGTTCCTTCAAGTTGTTTCTGACTTCTGGCAACCCTATAATGGGATTTTCTTGGCAAAATTTGTTTAGAGGAGGTTTGCCATTGCCTTCCTCTGAGGCTGAGAGCATGTGACTTGCTCAAGGTCACCCAGCAGGTTTAATGGCCAAACTGGGAATTGAACCCTGATTTCCAGAGTCATAGTCCAACACTCAAACCACGATACCAAGCTGGTTCTCACAATGTTTAGGTAGAATGCATTGTAATTTGAATCCATTAGTTTATAGCCTAGACCTAGGCTGCATCTACACTATGGAAATAACGCAGTGAGATACTGCTTTGACTGGCATGGATCAATGTTATGGAATTCTTGGATTTGTAGTTTTAGCCTTCCCTGCCAGAGAGTACTGGTGCCACAACAAACTACAAATCTCAGGATTCCATAGCATGAACAATTGAAGTGTTGTCAAACTACATTATTTCCCTTTCTTCCAGCAATATGAAGACTGCAATTGATCTCTCTCTCTTCCCACTTCCTCAGTTTAGATACTGTTGAAAGAAACTCAGTCCGGTTGGCTCTTCTTACTGCTCAAAGCACCATGCTCAAACTTCAAGCAGCCTCATCCTCCCATCTTGCTCAACTGCACATATGTGCTGAGAGGACTATAAAGGGTGAAACTTTCATTTATATACAGTATTTATTTCTGAAGAAACACTGCACATTTGAACTGCTGTAAACTGGGGCAACTGAAATTGCAATTTGCCTGTTACTCATTGATTCCTAGGGGTTATTCAGGTAGTAAAAAAAATCCGTGATGAACGTGGGATTAATCACATGCATTTCAAATTCATATGCTAAAGTGTGTTTTTTTTGGGGGGGGGGGCTACCCAAAAACCCACAAATCCCAGGATAATCAGCCTCATGATTTTTTCAACATTTTCTTAAAAGATTTGCATTGTTGGCTGTGTGAATAACTGATGCAAATAGACCCAGGATAAACTGAGATAACACTCTACATGCCTTGAACGTGTTTTGAAAACATCCGTATCATCAACTCCATCTTTATTCACAGTGCTGACACATGTGACCAACAACTCGCAGAGATGAGCATAGATGCAATTCCGATTTTAAAAATAGTGTGAACAAGAAAACCAAAATGCCTGAGTGAGATTATTGGGATAGTCACACTAACAAAAAAGATGTCTAAATAACCCCTTAGATTTTTGGACAAACTCCATATCGCTAATTGTCCAAATTTCCCATCAATAATACCTAGTAGATTATGAGAGTGAGTTGATATGAAGTTTATTTGTGCCGTGACAGTCAATGTACATTGTGCCATACAGGAGTAATATGCAGCCTGGTTAATAGGGCTTCCTCTCCATAACACTGATATTGAATCTGACTTTTGTAGGACACTGGAAACAGCCAGAGGGGCCTTGGAAAAGGAGGCCACAGCAACACCCACACCTCCAAGCGGCACTAACAGCCGTGCCTCAGAGCCCATTAGTTTTCCATTGGCGTCTCTGCCCGTCTCTCTAAGTGCATAAATGTGACAACGCATGACCCAACCCCTCCCAAACCGTCTGGGCTGTGGGTTGCCAGCCAGAGAGGTTTTTCTGTCGGCAGAAGGAGACTCTGATTTCCCAGGGAGATTATCTTCTGAGGGTGTAAAGGGGTGGCAAGGGGGGGGGGCACTGCCTGTCACCCTCCTCCAGAGTTTTGCTGAAAGCTCACAGCTCACGCCTCCTTAAAGCCAGCCCATAACCTGCTTTGTTTTGTCCTAGACTTTTTAGATGCCACAAACTAAAGCTCTTGCCCAAAGTTTGGCAGGGATCAAGGCCTAGGCGCCTCTGAGAGAAGTGCAGGATTTATCTGCTGTGATTCCAGGAGGTTTCATATGTGGTTAAATATAGCCACAGAGAGAGAGAAAGGGAAAGCGAGAGGCAAAGAAAAAAGCAGAAGAGGAAGAAAGAGGCAAGGGCACATGGGTAGAGAGACAAAGATTTGGTAGTGAGCTTGCGTGCTATTATATATCATTTGTTCCTTCATTAACATATGTGTTTTATTGTTAATATGCTGCCCTATGTCAATGAGACAGCTGGTGTGGTGCAGTGGTTTGAGTTTTGGACTAAGACTCTGGGAGACCAGGGATCAAATCTCTGCTCAGCCACAAAAACCCACTGAGTGATCTTGGGCAGGCAGGTCACATTCTCTCAGCCTCAGAAGGCAATAAACAAATCTTGCTGAGAAAACTCCATTATATGTTCCCAGTAGAGTCGTCCTAAGTCAGAAATTACTTGAAGGCACAAAAAAACCTATCAACAAGATCTCAAAATGGTGTAGGATAAAATCAAATTTAAAACAAGAACAGAACCAAAAGGAAACAATGTAAACAGTCTAAAAGTACATTAAACAACTTAGCAATTAAAAGAAATTAAAACCATTTTAAACTATGTACCTATGCAGTTTGGGGTGGGACTGTTAGGCCCCAAAGGCATTAGTAGGAAAAGCCAAGTTTTAACTTGGCAATGGAATTCAGTTGCTAGATTGAAAACTGGAGAGGACTCCTATATCCTTAATGGTTATGTAGAAGAGATATTGCTTGTTACCTGTGTATGTGACAAATGACATTTGCTGAACTTCCCTCTTCTATGCAACCTTTGTATAGAGATAATGGTTTCCTGCCACACTACCCATATTATAACACTAGTTAACACCCCAGCCTCCGGAGGAAGCTCTTGGCCACTTTATCATATCTCTTTCTGGTTCCCAGCCTGCACACACCACATTCCAAAACTCCTTCTACTTCATGTGGGTACAATTCAGAGACGTGTTAGTCTGGAATATCAGTATGCAAAGGGATTTTTCAATACTTTGAGACTAACTGTGCAAAAGAGGGTGTAGCATAAGTTTTCATAGACTTGCATCTGAGGAAGTAGACCCAGTCTACAAAAGCTTATGCTACAACTTCTTTTGCAGTTATTCTCAAAGGTGCTGCAAGAGATCTCTTTGCATAAAACCATTCATCTGCCCACCCTGGCTTTAGGCAACATCTTTCCTCCTGCCTTTGTCCTCAATGACCCTAGTTAATACTGACCTTGTCACCTTATCACTATACTCCAAAGTTTTGCATTTCTATGGCTATTCATACAGTCATAAAGGTCCTTCTTGAGCATCAATTCACTCCATGCATCTGGGGAAGTAGGCTTTCGATGTATCAACACTGCTGAAATAATGCAGTATGACAGCACTTTAACTGCCATGGCTCCATCCTACAGAATCCTGGGATTTGTAGTTTTGTGATGCATGCTTTGGCAGGGAAGACTAAAGAGCTTGTAAAAGTACAAATCCCAGGGTGCCCTAAGATGGTGCTACAGCCCTGAAAGTGGTGTCAAATTGCATTATTTCTACAGTGTAGTTGAACCCAAAGTCTATGAAAACTTACACTATAATTTCCTTTGCTCACTCTCAAAGGTGCTACAAAATCTCTTTGCATACCGATATAAACCCAGTTATGTATCAGAGCTTGGAAATGTCACCTTCACAGACAACAACTCCAGGATACCCTCTGCTGGCCGGGGAGTTAGCTGTAGCCTATATGACTTCCCCAAGTTCTGTGGGAGCTTGTATTACACACTAAAGAAATCAAAATTCTATATCAAGTCATTAAAATTCTGCATCAAGAAAATAACCTGACTCCTAAAGCTTTGTGTTGCTCACTCTAATACATGCACATGTTTTCTCTTTATTTTGAGCAATTTGTTCTGTGGTTACAATTTGTATTATGAGAGAGACAAGCCACCAAAGATAATAAATCTCCTTCAGCCAGGCCTCTGAATTCTGAAGTTTCAGAAGGCATTTCTCATGTAGCTGTCAATTATGTCAAATACTTTGCATATCAATCATCAAATGCAGAAGAGTTCTTTCACCTCCCCAAACTGCAAATCTTAAGGTTTCATAGATGCTATTTAAAGTGGTATCTTAGGGCCCAAACAGACAGGTCAAAATAAAGCTGCTTGGGGTCACTACTCTCTATGGAGGTATGCTGTTTAAATTATGCATGCATCCTAAGAGGCCAGAAGCTGTGCCAAATCCACGCTCCAGTCCTAAGGACTGGAGTGCAGCTTTGGTGCAATTTCTGGCCTCTTAAGATGTGTGTGTCATTTAAACAGCATACCTCCAAAGTGACCTGAAGCAGCTTTATTTTGGCCTATCTGTTCAGGCCCATAGTGCTATAGCTGTGTAGGGCTTTAAAAAAACCTATACAGTATGTCTGTCCACTTGACCCATTATTCTACCACTGATACTGTCTGGCAGATGCCAAGCTTCTTGTAAAAACTGAAATCCAAAACAGATCCAAAAATAAGACCCTTGGCTACCTAACTTTTATATTGTAGTATTAACTTTCTATAGCCTACTCCAGCAAAAGTATGCATTCGGTGTTACCCAGAATTCAACTTACTTATACTGTAAAAAAAGGTTGGGAGTGAGATTGTAGCTCAAAGGACAGTATAATCTGATGATGTTGTTGGATTGCAACTCCTAGCATTCTTCAACATGAGTCCAAAACACTGGCCAGAACTGCTGGGATTTGTAGTCCACTAACACCTGGAAGGCCCCATGATCTTCACCCCTGTTGAAGATAGTGAGATTGTCATGTTAGCACTTTCTGCAATTAATTTTGATGAATTCCCGGTCCAAAATTCTGGAGAACATGACCATATCCAATTATTAAGTGCAATAGACCCATTAAATCAATAGGAACTTGGTCAATAAATTTTTGTTAATCCTACTGATTCCACAGGTCTACTCTTTTTGGGACTTACAGGATTTTGCTCCATGCAGCTGATGTAGTAGTCTTATAGTTTACGAAAGCTCCGATTATATCATGCATGCGTAACCTTGAAGGTGCTGCAGGTCTTTTTGTTGATTTTGCTGCAACATAGCTACCCTTTCGGAAAATGTAGATCCAGTAAGTCT
Organism: Sceloporus undulatus; assembly: GCF_019175285.1. Classification (NCBI taxonomy): domain Eukaryota; kingdom Metazoa; phylum Chordata; class Lepidosauria; order Squamata; family Phrynosomatidae; genus Sceloporus; species Sceloporus undulatus. The sequence continues at coordinate 18,131,190 of NC_056523.1, read as the reverse complement.
AATACTTCCCTTTAGTTATTTATTTACTGATTTATTGTATTTATTTTCCACTTTTCACCTACAAATGGGACTTGAGGTGGTCAGTGGAAATCAAGGTGTATCGTTGAACTGCTTAGCTCTTTGTAAGTTGCTTTGACTCCCAGATTTTGGTGGAAGGTGGGGTATAAATGAAACAATACAATACAGTGTACCGCATAAAGATTACACAGCCACCCTTCCACCCTGATAAAAGCACCTTTAACTGCTATGAAATCTTACAGATACCCTTGAAACCGACTCCCAAATAACATTGGTCAGGATTCCAAAAATATCAATGTTCTTCTCTTGCTGTTTTGACACCCTTTTACCTGGAGTCTCATGTTTCTTGTTTATCCAGTTTTTCTGCTCAGGTACAGCTAAATGTTTGAGCAGTTGCAGGTCCAGACATGAGCACGCCCCCATGAATCATGCACATTCAACTTCTAGACAAACACACCAGGAACATGCAACACTTTTCAACAGACAAGAGGCCAAATGATAGAGCGTTCAAAACTTAGCTGACTCTGGCAACTTGAGGATGGGTGGGATGAACATAGATTGAACTGCTAAGCCAGGTGCATAGCACTTGTTTATCACCTATATTCTCAGGTAAATTCTCACCTAAATTCAAGGTGGTAGAATTCAAAGATATAGCTGTGTTAGTCTGTAGAATCAGTATATAGAGAGATTTTATAGCACTTTTGAAAGAAAGAAGTTGGTAGCATGAGCTTTTGTAGACTTCAGTCTACTTTGTCAAATGCGTTTTACTAAATTCAAGGTGTCTCTACAGTTTTACATGGCTGCACCTTCTTCTTCAGGGACTCTCTCATTTCCATTCCTATATACAGTATTAGAATTAACAGGTAATACATGGCTTCAGGTGTCATTACAACATGAGGTCCAAGTGGGCCATGATGGTCCAAACACAACAGGCATTTTCATACCCTACAGAAAAATAGCATGCTCCCTTGCTTCTAATTTCTCAGTGTAAGTTAACGTGCTCACACCTTGAGACTCTAAAAAATCAGATTTTTGTTTAAACACCAAGCAATCCTGAAATACTGGGCAGCCCCAGTAAATACTATTTGTTTATTGTCTGGGGACTGACATATAATCCATGCTTAGTGTTTGGTGGATATTTCTGACACTGAGGGTCATATATAGACTTGATCACATCTTTCTATTATAAGGTTGTCAGTGGAAGAGTGTCCCAGACCCTGAGGTTTCCGGGTTCCATCCTCAGACCTTGGAGCAGCCCCTGGTGATGTCATTCAGCATTCTGCATTACAGACTAACCACAGTTGCTCACAGCTTGTCATCCAAACAGATTGAGAAAGAAAACAGATTTTCCTGTTTGGAAATTAAGAGAGAAGCCTTAGCTAAAAGGGCTGTTCCCAGAAATTAAATTAAGGTATTGTTTCTTCTTACATATCTAGCAAGTTGCTGCTCTCCCAGCTGAGCTGGAGATTTGCACACAGCCCTTTCCTCTTCCCTGGAGCTGCCTGGGGCAAAACTGGAGAATTTACACCCATGTCTGCACCTGTCCTGGAGGTATCCCACAAAACCTGGAGGTCTGGTCCTGAGATCTGGTAACATTATTCTGTTGCATATTATTGTTGTTACTATTACAGTGGACCCTCCACAATCGCTAGGGTTAGGGGAACAGGACCCCCTTGAAAGTGGAAAAACTGCAAATTAAAAAAATTATTTATTTACCTGAGAGAACAACTCTCTAGGAATCCCTAGGTCCTCCAGGGCAATTCTGTGGTTTAGGTCTGCCAGAGGCAGACCATGAAATTGTACTGGAGGACCTACAAATGTCCTGTCTAGGAATCTCTAGATCCTCCAGCGTGACATTTGACAGAACTTGACAACAGAGTCACACTGGCAGCCTTAGAGATTCCTAGAGAGAACGTATTAATCAAATCCGTGAATAATCAAATCCACAAAAGTCAAAGCCACAAATGTGGAGGATCAACTATATTATAATTAGTAGCAACAGCAAGCATAGAGATGTTGTGATCTGCCTTGGATCTGGTTCCATGAGAAAGATGGGATATTAAATATTTGTGGGGGATTCAAATCTCTGTTTCTCAATGGGATCACAGAATGCGGAGAACTACTTTCCCCGGCAGACTTCCAGAGCAATGGCAATGTTCTTTATTGCGTAATAGGGAATCATCATCTTTAGGGAACACTAGTTACCTTCCCTTATCATAACAGGAACCCTGCCATGGGGCTTTTTGCATTTTTTTATACCACATTCTGGAAGGACGTGATCTCAGCATAATATTTGAGAAGGATCTTTTTGGAAAAGGGAGGGGCATAGGGACTACTGCCTTGGTTTCTGGATTATTCCGGCCCTACATTCCCCCCACATATGCCCCTACCTGCTCTTTTTTTGCTGAGATTTTCAGCTGCCACAGCAATCAATGGGTGGCTGGCTGCCTTCCCCACAGTCCCCATTCATTGCCTGGCACCGCTGCTGAGGTCACAAGGTGCCCAGCCATGATATCAATGCTGGGCACCTTGTTCTAACCTCAGAGTGTTTCATGCCCACAAGGGCAATGCTGGACAGCTTTCAGGGACCACAAGTGAAGGCAGCCCTACTGCCTCTGCAAAGAGAACTGAAAACCCTTAGCGAAAGGTGAGCTATTTAAATATGAGTTGGGAGGAAGCCCTGAATTGGGTACAGGCATCAGCATGGCACAGTGGTTTGAGTATTGGACTATGACCCTGGAGACCAGGGTTCAATTTCCAACTATGCCTTGAAATCCACTGGGTGATCTTGTGCAAGTCACACCCTCTCAGCCTTGGGGGAAGGCCATGGCAAACCTCCTCTGAACCAATCTTGCCAAGAAAACCCCATGATAGGTTCATCTTAGGGTCATCATCAGTCAGAAATGATATGAAGGCACACAATTTCAGACAACAATCCAGAACAGATTCACTGCTCAACAACACCAGAAGATCTACATATTTGTCAATAGTAACTGCTGGTACTAAAATGACTGGGAATTGGAAACTCTTGCTGTCTACTGCAGATTCTTCAGTGATCTACCAATAGCTCTCCCATCTGAATCTCTCTGCTTCTATCCTGGCTCTTTTCAGGTGTGTGACACAAGACATCACCTCATTCCCAGGCTTAGGTAATGGGAAGGGTGTTGGGTGTTGAGGTCGTTCAAAGAAAAGTGAAACAGAACAAGAGAGCCCTTTTCTGGCTGGAGTGAGAGCTCCCACTGAGAAATCTTCCTTTCCCTCCCTACATCCAGCGGTATCGTCATTACACATGCAGATGTCTCCTGCTCACCCATATCCCCCTGGGATATGGAGTCATCATTATCAGGGATTTATTCATTCATTATTCACTACCAGGGTTATGAAAGCCTCCTGGCCCATCTGGTACGATTGCAGCATAGAGCAGGGTGTCGGCTACTAAATTATTCACAGATTGCTCCGATGCCCCCATGCCCAATCAATATGCAGAGATGGGACCCAGGAGACTCAAAACAGAGCACTGATAAACTGGAACTTACACACATGCACACGCTTCAGGCTGCACCAAGCTTCAGTGTCACCTCACAGAATGAAGAATCATGATCCCTGCCTTCTCAAGGTATACCCAAATCACGTACTCTTTTTGTTTCCAGATTAGGATGTTTGTTTTGGATTTGGTCATTGAACATGCTGTGCATCGTACATGGAATTTAACCATGGGATAGTGGTGGTTATGATGAAGGTATTCATTCATGTACCGCTCAGATCCAAGATCAAAGCACCATATGTCAATAAGACTGAAAATATACACAAATAAACAAATGCCCTCTTTCATAAGATCCAAGAAAATAATGTGAAGTTGAGCTAAACAGGCAGTACATCCACACAACACAGTTATAACATTTTGATACAACTTTAATGGCACCTTTCTGTGGAATTCTGGGAACTATAGTTTTAGAAGGTCCTTACAATTCTCTGCTTGACAGCTTCAGTGGTGTAGTTTTAGGAAGTATACTATACATCCCAGGATTAAGGAAACCCTAGTGGCACAGTAGTTAAATGCCGGTACTTCAGGCACTCATTCACAAACCAAAAGGTTGTGAATTCAATCCCAGCCAGGGGCTCCAGGGTTGACTCAGCCTGGCATCCTTCCGTAGGTGGCTAAAATGAGTACCCAGCTTGTTAGGGGCAATTAGCTTACACATTGTAAACTGCTTACGGAGTGCTTAAGTGTGCTGATGAGCGGTATAGAAATGTGAAGTTGAAGGCTTTTTCAGGCTATGTGGTCATGTTCTGTACAAGGATTACAACCATCACCCAAGACAAAAAAGAAGCACAATAAAAACAATGGTAGACCAGACAAAAAGCATCTGCGGGCAGGCAAAACACTTCTTGGGAGATGAATTGAAGCACCTAGACCGGGCTCTACAGGCAAATGATTATTCCAACTCAGGCATCAGAAGAGATGTCAGACCCAGAAAAACCCAGAGGAGTGAAGACATGCAACCACCCAAAAAGAAGATATTTTTATCATACATCAAAGGAGTCACAGACAGAATAGGGAAAGTGGTGAGGAAACACAACCTCCAAATGCTTTACAAACTGACCAAGAAAATCCAGTAAATGCTACGCTCAGCGAATGGACAGCAGAGACCCTCTCACAGCTGCAGGGGTTTACCGCATACCATGCAGCTGCAGACAAGTCTACATAGGGACCACCAAGCACAGTGTTGAAACATGAATCAAAGAACATGAGAGACACTGCAGACTGGGTCAGCCAGAAAAATCAGCAGTAGCAGAACACATTATAAACCGTCCTGGGCACAAAATGCTATTTGAAAACACTGAAATTCTGGACCATGCCAATAACTATCAGGTCAGAATGCACAGGGAAGCCATTGAAATCCACAAACACTTGGACAACTTCAACAGGAAAGAAGAAACCCTTAATGTAAGTAAAGTTTGGCTACCAGTCCTGAAGAACACTAAAACCAGGACTCAGCAAATGCAAATGAGAAACCACTCAGGGTCAGGGGCTTTCCCAGCAGACAATGATCACCAATTAGCAGACACTAATCCTCTTTTGCATATCCTCCCACCCTGAGGCCTTACCATCAACAACAGAACAATACACGGATTAACATGGGAATCATTCCCCCTTACCCGGGGTCACACAGTATATATATATATACCCACTCTCTTCCAAGTCAACATTCTCTGAAGATGCCAGCCACAGATGCTGGCAAAATGTCAGGAATAAACTCTTCTAGAACATAGCCACATTGCCCGAAAAAACCACAAAAAACTATGGTAGAGAAATGTACTTGCTGTTTCTATTGCTATTGCATATGATGGAGCCATGATAAAGTGCTATGAAACCTCTATAGCTGGATAATGCAACTACACTCAGAGAAGCCTTGCTGAAATACATTGTGTTCAACATGCATTGAAAAGAGTACAGTACCAGTAAGTAACTTTGATAGGCATTGAGAAGAAAGAATACATGGAGCACAACAAAGTTCTAAAAGAAAGAGCAGTTCTACATATTCCAGCAGGCCTTAGAGAATTATTTTTTTCAGGGGAGGCAGTATGAAAAAACGTGGGTGGGAAAAAATGTGGGCCCTCACAGCCCATATAGTCAATGGGCAAACAACGTACATGTGCCACATCAGTGCACCTGTGGATAAGTGCCACCATTGGCTAATATGGGACAGTCTTTTCCATGGGACCCTCCAATCCATGGAGGTAGTCCATCACATTGGTGGGCTTACTGTTATTTGTTGTTATTTTAATTATTTTAACTGTTTTAAAATTTTACAATGGTTTAATTCACTGTTTAATGTTTGTATGCTGTGAACCCAGGAAAAAGGCAGAAATATAAATACAGTGGGCCCTTTGTATCTGCTGAGGTTTGATTCAGGACCACTACCCAATGGATACCAAAAATCCGGATGCTGAAAATCCCATTAAATAAATGGATAGTAAAATAGTTTTCCTTATAGAAAAGCAAAATCAAGGTTGTTTTTTGAAATTTATACTTTTTAAAATATTTTCAACTTGTGGAGCTGAATATGGATAAAGAAACCCAGAATACAGAAGGCACAACTGTAATTATTATTATTTCAGCAAATCTAGTATCATACAGAAAATACACGCATCTCCTCTTGGACAAGTTGGACAGTCTTATTGTCCTAGTCAGGCATGTAAAATTCACCTCCTACCAGAACCATGATATCCTTGCAGGCCTCCATAAACAGGATCATTTAGAACTGCTTATAATATACAGTATTTTGGAAAGGAGGGCAAGGGGAGAAAAACCTGCAAGGTCAAGCTCTGAACATATTTGATTCCATATGTGAAATGTTGCAGGCTCCTCTCTCTCTCCAAAAACACATAGACAGTGATCTAAAAGCACAGTGGTGTCATCAAGGTTGTGGTTAGAAAAAGGTGATGGGAGAAATCTTGGCCTAAACTACTGCATTCTGGTAGTGGTAGGCCAAAAGTGATATTGTGTCTCTTCCCCTATTACCTGCATTATTTAGAAGGGCATGGGATGAGCTGCTAAAGAATCAATAAGGCTATGAGTTGTGTGGTTAAGTGTCAAGTTTAAAAAAGAAGAGCTGAACCTGCTTAGGAGTCGAAGGAAGAAGACCTGTGTTAGCTGGATCAGACTAAGAACTAAGCAGACTGGCCTTTTTTTTTCCCTTGTGGTCAACATGTGTTTATAGAAAATTCCACCAGCAGTAGTCCCTTCTGTTGATCCCAGTAACAAGAATCACGTTTGATGTCTCTCACACGGACACAATATAAGGCTGTCCAATTAGCAGCCATTGATAGATGTATTTTTCATGATCTGTCCATTCCCAATGTACAATGATGGAGGAATAAATTCTGAGGTGCTACCCTGTCATGATATCCCCCTACGTATGTCTCTAAGGAGTGGTCAAAAAAATTTCAACATGTCACAGATGGAAACATGGGAACATTTCTGGCCAACAACATCAGATTGTGGTCAAGTTGGTAAAAACATTATTAGAAGAGGAAGAACACACAAAGATATGCTAGCTGCTGCAGTTTGGCTTTTGACAGATCCTACAGGGAAGGGCAAGACACTGCCCTCCTTTCCTCTACTCCATGCTAATGTAATTATGCAAACAACACTGCTTTGAACTCTGTCTGCAGCAGCTGAGGTAAGTTGAGGAATGGAAGCTACCAGGCACCACTGGACTCCATATGTGCCATTGACCTTTCTACATCATCTTCTAAGCATATTAGTACCCAGGGATTTTCTGAATTTATGAACTCTATGGATGGTTCATTTGCTCTCATAGGAAACATACACAAAAGATGAACACAAGGCTGCCTCTGGAGCAGCAGGTGCAAGGTCTTGTCTCTTAACTATGTGTCTTTTTTCCAGTTTATGAGCTGAAATTCCTTTCCTTCATCCCCATTTATCGTAGACTTTACCCCATATACAAGCAAAGAAATCCTGCTAGAGAACATTTGACTCATTTTTTATTTGGCTAAGTTTTTTTTAAAAAAAGAACTTTTCGAAGTGTGCCAAATTTCATCATGTATTTGATGGAAATTTAAATGCGATGTTGAGAAATCAAAAACTGGGCAGATTTAACTAAGCAGGGTTTGAGTGCTCTAGCTCTTAAAGTCTGGTGCTGAATTGGATTAGGAGGCTGCATCTGCACTGCGAAATAATGCAGTTTGACCACCACTTCAAACTGCCATGGCTCAATACTATTCAGTTCTGGGATTTCCAAGGTGTGCAGTGGTTTGTTGGGCTAGACTCTATGGGACCAGGAATCGAATCCCCCATTCTGCCATCGAAAACTCACTGGATGACTTGGGCAGGTCATATTCTCTCAGCATCAAACGAAAGGCAAAGGCAAAACAGTCTAGCCAAATCTGCCAAGAAAATGCTTAGGGTGCCTATAAGTCAGAAACAGCTTGAAGGACACAACAACACAAGTGGTACCAAAGCTCTCGGACGGCTAAATAGTTTTTTGTGGGTTTTTCGGGCTATGTGGCCACTGTTCAGAAGGTTTCTTCCTGGACGTTTCGCCAGCATCTGTGGCTGGCATTTCCCGAGAATGCTTCCCTGGAAAAAGTGGCTCAGGTGGGCGCCCATGCAAAGAGCATCATGGTGCAGGAAACAACGGGCTCTAGATCTTCCCAGAAGCTTTGGAGTAATAGGTATGTTTTTAAAAAACCAATTTAAAGGTGATTCCCTGCTTCTGGTGAGGACACATTGGAACATCATCTGAACTGCGAATTCCAGAACTGGGGTTAGGAAACGTGTGTCATCCAAAACAGACACAATGGCAGACGGAGTGGGATGGGGGGGGGGGGGGGAGGAGGAAATGGACTTTAGCTTCAGTTTCTCTAGCCTCCCACCAGGGGAATGGGACTGAGGAGGGGGAGAAAAAGAGGATGAGACATGACCACATGTGTCTTTCAGCGATGACCTTTGCATTTCAAATGCAAACAAGAAACCAGAGAGAAGCTAATAAAATCAGGGAGGCCTGCCTGGAGTAAAACAGTGCTCTCTGCCCTGGCTGGGGGGAGGGCAAGAACTCGGGTGGACACCCGCCTGGAGGCCAGCAGAAAGAGCCAAGAATGTGCCAAGAACAGATATCTGTTACTGGGTGCTGTCGCTGGGTGATGTCAGTGTCCCTCTCTGTCATGCACAGCCTGCTCATAAAGGGGAAGAATGGGCCTTGGCATGCATTGCTTGACTTGGAAGCTTTGTCTCCTAAAAGAAAAGGAGTAGACCAAAAAAAGTGGGGGGTGGGATAGTAAATTTAGGAAAGAGTGTCTATCAGGGGTATGTGGCACCTCCATGTGTCAGTGTGTCATTGGAACTTGCTTGTTTTTCTCCACGGTGGCAACCAGATGGTCCATGCAAGAAACTGGATGCTGTTGTACTAGATGGACCTTTGTGGTTTGTTATCTGCCAGAGCTAGAGGTGATTACTTTTGGACTACATTTTTCATAATCGCCTACTGAGCAGTGTCCCATACTGGCTGAGGAATTGTCTCCCCATCCCCAAAATAACCACTGATACCTGGCCCAGTCCCCCATCCAGATCGGGTCAAAGAGGTCCATTCAGCTTCAAATCAATGCTTCTAACACCTTCTTACTTGTGACTTCGATTTGTATCAACCTTGCTTACTTGTGAGAGAGGCTGGAAAAATCCACCTCTTGTGCCCTGATCAGCTGCTAAACAGACCCTTTGCCTGATCTCCAGGCCTCACCTGGATATTGTGTCCAGTTCTGGGCACCACAATTCAAAAAGGACATTGAGAAACTGGGGCTTGTCCAAAGGGGGCAACTAAAATGGTGAAAGGTCTGGAAACCTTGCCTATGAGGAAAGACTCAGGAGCTGGGGATGTTTGCCTGGAGAAGAGAAGGTTAAGAGGTGATATGATATCCCTGTTAAATATTTGAAGGATGTCATATTGAGGAGGGAGCAAGCTTGTTTTCTGCTGCTCCAGGAACCGGACCAGGAACAATGGATGCAAGCTACAGGAAAAGAGGATTCCACCTCAACATTAGGAGGAACTTCCTGACAGTAAGGGCTGTTGACAGTGGACACACTCCCTCCGAGTGTAGTGGAGTCTTCTGTCTTGGAGGTCTTTAAACAGAGGCTGGATGGCCATCTGTTGGGGATGCTTTGATTTGGATTTCCTGCATGGCAGGGAGTTGGACTGGATGGCCTTGCGGTCTCTTCCAACTCTATGATTCTATGATCTATCTGCTCTAAAGGCCGTGTTCCCACTGGCCCAAAAGACGCATTAGGATGCGAATTAGGGGCATCGTTCCCATCTAACCCCCAATTTGATCTGCATTGCCCCGGAATCATTCCCATTCAGTTTCGAACCTGATTTGGGTTTTATTGTATAATTCGGATTATGCCATACACTGGTTTAAAAAAACAGTAGGTTTTAACAGAATTTTTTTGCTCCCGGGTCTGATTCACGTATCAGAATGGGAACGACAAGGGTGTCTGATTCGGGAAACCAGGAGAGGGAAGAGCAGCACTCAAGGGATTGGCCTGGGGGTGTCACCCCTTTGTTCTCTTTCTGCATCGCCAGCGCCATTTCTTCCATTGCATAGCCTTTACCCAGTGGATTGCAACCTCCCCTCTGCTCCTCATTCATGACTGATGTGTGAGAAGAGCCATTGAACACCATTTTAAACTATATTTTTTCTTTTTTCACCTCTGCCTGAGTGCCTGAGCAGCAGATGGGCTTTGCAGGACATGCTGCCTTGATCCGCCGATCGCCCCCAGACAGCCCAGGGAGCAATGCGGGAGGCAAAGGGATTTTTGGGAAAGGAGGGCTCCTTCCAGAGGAACTAGGAAGACACAGGAGAGCCTGAACGCCCAGGAATCTGAGGGGGGGATCTGAGCCTCCTTCTCTCTTCTCCAAAGAGTCTTTCCCCACTGAAGCCCACTGCCTTCCCTCCTTGATCCGATTTGCCAACTCTGAGCTTTGGATGCATAGCTCTACCCCATTGAACCCCCACTGCCTTCTCCTCCTTGATCCGATTTTTCAAACACACACGCACACACACAGATAGATAGATAGATAGATAGATGAATATTATATATATCTATATATGTATGTGTGTGTGTGTGTGTGTATTTCAATATAAACATGTGTGTGTGTATAAAGATATATATATATATATATATAGAAATATCTTTATACACTACATTGTTTATTATGATACTCACCACACACATGCATATATATATATACACACCACAAACATATAGGTATATACACACATACATATGTTGTGTGTGGGAATGCACCTATATATACACATATGAAGGTATATTTTGTGTGTGTGTATATATTATATTTCTAAGTAAATTATAAAGTAACAACTTTTTAATTATGAAAAAAACTCATCTGTAGTTCCAAACCCACTGTGGAAATAATACAGTTTGAGACCCCTTAACTGCCCTGGCTCAGTACTAAGGAATTATGGGAACTGTTGTGTTTGTAAGACATTTATCCTCCTCTGCCAGAGAGTGCGGTGCCATAATAAACTACCATTCCAGGATTTCCTAGCACTGAGTTATGGCAGTTAATATGGGGAGACACAGAAGAGGACAAATAGGGCTCCTTCTAGTCTGGGGGACACAACAGAAAGAGCCTCGGATGCAGACGATTTCATTGGCTGGCAAGAAAAATTAAAAAAAAAAAACAAGACTTGTGACATCTGAAGGCCTAGGCGCTTGATTGACAGCTTGTGGACACACATGGGAACGGGGAGCAAGTTAATCCACTTTAAAATAAAGCGATTTAAATAAAAATGGGAACGAAAACAGTGTCTAAATGAATCGAGGTAATTTGCTCTTTTTGTAATGGACGATGGAAAAAATTCAATTCTCCCGGACATCATCCAATCAGAATTGCGCCCAATATAATCCGTTTTATCTGCCAAGTGGGAACACACCCCCAAGATGGTCTGGTGGTGCATTTATGTACTTTTGCGTTAAGACGGCTCAGCCATGTAAAATCCACTTGGTGACCTTGGGCAAGTCACAATTCTCTCAGGCCTCAGGAGGATGGTAATGGCAAACCTCCTCTGATGAAACCATGCCAAAAACATCCATGTGGTTATAACAAACTACAAATCCCAGCATTGAGCCACTGCAGTTAAAGTGATGTCAAACTGCTTTATTTCTGCAGTGTGGATGCAGCCCTAATCATGTTTAGGCTTTCAGTGGCCCCCATCCTGGTTTCCTTTCGCTGGCAGACAAAGTCATTTTTATTTAAGCAGGCTTTTAATATATAACTGTGTCAGAGAGGCTTTTATATGAGGTTATTTAAAAAAAAAACTTTTGTATGTTTTATGTAATTTTATGATGTTTTTTAGCTAGATGATTTTAATTGTTTTAATTTTTTTAGTATGACGTATTAAAATGATTTTATCTGTGAGCCTCCTTGGGTCCCTTTCTGAGAGAAACACAGCGCAGAAATAAATAAATAATTAAAACCATTCCTGAGACTTTTAGAAATCATGGCCTAAACCTAATTAGAATTGCAGTAGACTCATTGAATCAATTGTTGAATAGGAAATCTGCACTTATGTGATTCTAATCTATGCTTACGTAAATTGCATTGCTTCAGTGGTTTTTCTCTGTTGTGTAGTTCTCCAGAGGTTGTTGGACTGCAACTCCTAGCAGTCCTAACCAGAACAGCCAGTGGTAGGGAATGATGGGAGTTCCAGTTCAACAATATCTGGAAGAGCACACAATTTAAGAGCACCCCAATTTAAGCTTTTGCAGACATGAGCCTAATTTCCAAATGTACAAACTTATTTATTCAATAGACGCATTGCCCAAAAAGCAAATGCCCATGGGGTGATTTGCAATCATAAAATTCCCAAATGAAATAACAGCAAAAACAAAACCCACCAAAACAATCTTACGGCCGATGCTGGTGACAAGAGTGTTGTGTTAATAAGATGTTAACAAAAATGATAATTAAACAATTTAAAGATTAATTTTATGATGTTCTAAGAAGATATAGTTAGTTGTATCTCTCTTCTGCACTGTTTTTTTTAAAATTCTTCTGTCTACTAGGTTATACCTGCTGTTTTAACAGGAAAACTATATCAGTCTGCCTGAACTTTCAGATCTTAAAGGGAGGGCTTTCTTTCAGTCCTGCCACCATCAATCACAGGAACATTTGTTAAGGATAAAGGAGAGAGCCTTCTTGGTGGCTGCTCCACAAGCTGCTCCCAGATTGTGGAAACCCTTTTCACTGGACCTCCAGTTGTCCCTGGTGCTTTTCCACCAAGAGGCAAAGACCTCTCCTATCTAGGCAGGCATTTGGTTTTTAACTTGTTGTGGCAGGTGGAGCTCTTAATGGGGGTGTTGTTTTCCTAATTTATTCTGTTTTTAATTTGTGTGCTTTTTCAACAGAACTGTGATTTGATTGTGTTTTAACCTTTGCTTTAATAGTTTTGGCCTGTTTTCTTCACTTTTACTGTGTTTTTAAATGGTTATAAGCATCCTTGAATCTTGGGCTGGGAGAAAGGTGATATAAATTCAATAGATTTATAATTCTACTACTAAACTGATTAAAGGATATCAGATTTTTGAGAGCAGCTTCTGTAAATTAAGTGCAAATAGGAGCAGAATTGTCAAGCTGGAAGGCCTGTTTTAAATCCTGTGTCAGCCACACACTTTAAGAAGCACATTTGGCCTCAGGCTCAACCCAAAGTCATTAATACTCATTTACATCTACATTGTAAAAATAATGCAGTTTGATACCACTTTAAGTGCTATAACTCCATCCTATAGAATCCTGGGATTTGTAGTTTTACAAGGACTTAACCCTTCTCTGCTAAAGAGTGCTGGTACCTCACAAAAATACAAATCTCAGGACTCTGTAGTGTGGAGCCGTGGCAAAGTGGTGTCAAACTGCATTATTTTTATGGTGTAGATGAATCCTGGGAATAACTGCAGTGTTATACCTTAGGGTTGTTGTTATGTATGACATGTAACATCAAGGCCTTTTTTAAACAAGTGTTGTACAAATACTCAGCATCATTATGCTTTTAAAATCACTTAAAAGCTGCAGATTTACAGTGTGCTGACAACTCTAGCATTACAGAGGCATGCTGATAATAAAAATAGCTGGTATACCAGCAGTGTTGACTTGTAAAAATGCTATATATTGTTACCGGATGTGTGTCTGCTGTTTGGTATTCCTCTCCTCCTTCAGAAGCTTACACATATTGATAATAATCTGGAGGGGAAAACTTTTCCTTCCCTATAATGCATTAGAGGAAACTGCAGTGCCTTGATTTAAATTTAGCTCTGGAATACCCTTTGCTTTTCGATTTGCTGCTGAATGCTTACCCTTGCTTTATGTTTCATTTTGATCCATTGTCTCCAACCCCCATCACATTCAGGTTTGTTGCCTTGCTTACCAAAATGTGATACAATCATCTCGACTGGAGTTAGTATTGATATGGATGAAGATTAAAGCATTGATTTCCTGTCATTCTAATGGAAGCTGTCATTAGTCCTCTTTTGACTGGGAGCTGTAAGTGGGTTGTCTCTACTGTTGTAAGCTTTCCCACCACAGGTATTATTATTATTGGCTGAAATTCCATATCAGACTTACAGATGTGTAACTTGGAGGTATGCATCCATAGCTGATCTTGATTTACAATCCTTATGTGGTCTCAATAATGTTGACTATTGTCATGATTCCTGGCTTCCTGGCACACAACATATATTATAACACTGGTTAATACCCCAGCTTCATGAGGACACTCTTGGCAATTCATTACATCTCCTTTCTGTGCACACATTCCAAAACTACCTCTACCATATGAATCTGGATATCCATCCACCCTGGCCTTAGGTAACATCTTTCCTCCTGCCTTTGTCTCTCAACAACCATAATTAAAACTCAAACCTTATCACTATAACCACAAAGTTGTGTATTTCTTTGGCTATTCATGTTTTTGTTGCTATGTGAGCTAAAGTTGTTTCCAGCTTAGGGCGACTCTATCATGGATTTCGTTGGCAAGATCTGTTCAGAGGAGGTTTGCCATTGCCTTCTCCTGAGGCTTAGAGCATGTGACTTGCCCAAGGTCACCTAGTGGGTTTCATGGCCAAGACCAGGGGATTCAAAGCTTGGTCTCCAGAGTCATAATCCAACACTCAAACCACCACAGAGTGTTTATAACAGCCCTTCCTGGGCACCAATTCACTCTGCATCTGAGGAAGTAAATCAAGTAGGTTGCATCAATAGAAGTATACTGTCTACTAGAAAGGGAAGCAATAATACCACTCTATTCTCCTTTGGTCAGGCCTCACCTGGAATATTGTGTCCAGTTCTGGGCACCACAGTTCAAAATGATGTGGAGAAGCTGGAGCATGTCCAAAGAAGGGCAACTTAATTGATGAAAGGTCTGGAAACCATGCCCTGTGAGGAGCAACTGAGGGAGCTGGGTATGTTTAGCCTGCAGAAGGGAAGGTTAAGAGGTGATATGATAGCCCTGTTTGACTATTTGAAGGGATGTCCTATTGAGGATAGAGCAAGCTTGTTTTCTGTTGCTCCAGAGAACAGAACCCAGAACATTGGATGCAAGCTACAGGAAGAGAGATTCCACCTTAACATTAGGAGGAACTTCCTGACAGTAAGGGCTGTTTGACAGTGGAACGCACTCTCTCAGAGGGCAGTGAAGTCTCCTTCTTTGGCGGCCTTTAAACAAAGGCTGGATGGCCATCTGTTGGTGGTGCTTTGAATGTGAGTTCCTGAATGTCATGGGGGTTGGACTAGATGGGCCTTGTGGTCTCTTCCAACTCTATGATTCTATGAAAAGCTTGTGCTACAATTTCTTTTGCTTAGTCTAAAAGGTGCTACAAGATCATTTTGTATACTGATAAAACCCCAGTTATGTATCAGAGCTTGGAAATGTCACATTCTCAGACAACAACTCCCAGATACCTTCTGCTAGTTGGGGGAATTCTGGTAGGTGTAGCCTATATGACTCTCCTAAGCTCTGTGGGAGTTTGTATTACACAATAAAGAAATCAGAATTCTATACAAAGTCATCCAAATTCTGCATCAAGGAAATCACCTGACTCCTACAGACTGGTTTTGTTCAGTCAAGCGCATGTGCATATTTTCTTTTTATTCTGAACTATTTGTTCTGTGGTTAAAATTATTATTAGGGGAGTTAGAAACCACCAAAGAAGGTAAATCGCTTTCAGTGAGGCCTGAGGTTTCAGAAGATATTTCTCATGTTTGTTTGTTGTTGTTATCCACCCTTGAGTCGTTCTCGACTCATGGCGACCATGTAGATGAGACATCTCCATGACTCCTTATGCTCCACTGCTCTGCTCAGGTCCTGCAAATTCATACCCATGACCTCCTTAAGAGTCCATCTATCTAGCATGTGGCCTTCCTCTCTTTCTGCTTCCCTCTACCTTTCCTAGCATTATTGTTTTTTTCCAGTGAGTCATGCCTCCTCATGATGTGGCCAAAGTACAACAGCCTCAGTTTAGTAATCTTGGCTTCCAGAGAGATTTCTGGTTTGATCTGTTCTAGGACCCATTTCTTTGACTTCTTGGCTGTCCATAATAACCTCAGCACTTTTCTCCAGTGTCACATCTCAAATGAATTAATTCTTTTCTTATCCACTTTCTTAATTGTCCAGCTCTCATATCCATACATGGTAATAGGGAATACAATGGCTTGTATGATTCTAACTCAAATAATACAGATACAATTATTCTTAAACTGCTTCAGATACAGGAATATCCTCACCCACTTACTTTTTTTGAAAACATGTGCATCTCTTCGGCTATATATTCTAAAGGCCAAATAGCATGCATATATAATTGTCTGCTAGAAGAAACATTTGGGAACCAACACTTCATAAGGCAGGATGGGAAGCAGAACTTTCCCTTTCAATTGATAGTAAGACCTGGGAAAATATATGGACTCATTTACAATTTAAAACTAGGTCCATTGCCATTAAAGAGAATACTTTCAAGTTGGTCCATCAATGGTAACTCACCCCAGTCAAATTGGCTTGTATGTCTACCAATGTTAATCCAAAATGCTGGAGGAGTTGTGAAGGCTCAGGACAATGGTCTCCCTGATGGAGTCTATCCATCTGGCATGTGGTCTTCCTCTCTTTATACTGCCTTTTACCTTCCCCAGCATCGTTCTCTTTTCTAATGAGTTGTGCCTTCTCGTGGCCGAAGTACAACAGCCTCCACATAGTGAAATAGAAATATTAGTGAACATTGATAATTGTGCAAGTTTAGGAGCTATATCTTGCAACCTGCTTGGATATTGCTAATTAAGCATGCATAATATTTTGCTGTTGTAGTTGTATGCCTTCAAATCGTTTGATTTATGGTGACTCTAAGGCAGGGGTAGGCAATCTTTTTGAGCCAGGGGCCGGGTTGCTGTCCCTCAGGCAACTGGGGGGCCGAAGCCAAAAAATAAATAATTAAATAGTTTTTTTAAAAAATTAAATATATAAATAAACCAGGACAAATGTAGGACAAAATTTTCAAATGGAAGACACTTTTTAAAAAAAAATGGAGGACACATGAAAAAATTTGCTGATTTTTTAAAAATTGTTAATATAAATGCATGTTTCTGAGGCTCCTATAGACAATTGCCCCCCAAAGGCCCCGGCGGCAATCGGTGGCAGGACCAGGCTGGGGCCGGTCCCAAGGCCTCGCCGGGCCGCATCTGGCCCGCGGGCTGCAGGTTGCCTACCCCTGCTCTAAGGTGACTCTATCATGTCGTTTTCTTGGCAAGTTTCTTCAGAGGGGGTTCACCATTCTCTCAGAAACTCAGAGAGTATGACTTGCCCAAGATCACCCAGTGGGTTTCATGGCTGAGCTGGGAATCGAACCCCGATCTTCAGAGTCATAATCCAACACTCAAATCACTACTCTAAATAAGAATTAATATTAATGATTCTGCATATCTTTTCCTTTTGAGGAAATTATGTGGTCAAGGTGTTATAAAAGACAGAAACATAAATCTCTGACTACTCTAATTTTTTAGCATGGATGAACATGAAGGAGGTTTATCTTCCCACCTACCATTAACTAAGAAATTGAAGAAATTAACCACTGGGAATAAGAAGACAATATAGAGAGACCAAGCAAACATGTAATAAACACATTTCAAATAACCCCAAGATAATAGTTAGATTATAATTAAAAGTTTATGCACTGGGGCTCAACATTTAAGGTTATTATTATTATTATCTTTATTTATAAAGCTCTTTATATAAAATAGAATAAAATAAAATAAAATAAAATGGACCAGTCAGTGGCATACATTCTAGAAAACAGAATATAATACAAAATTGAAGCACAGTGTCATTCAACAAAAATACACAAAGATTACTAGAAATTCAAACATTTGAAGAAATCCTTTAATATTTCTGATTCACCCAGTCCTCAGGAAGACTTTACCCAAATCAAAGCTCTTTTCAGTAACAGTCTTGTCTCACCCATCTCAGAACAAGCTAATGTTTGTTTCCATTGATCCATAGGAACTAAAAGGCCTCCAAAGTATGCACAAACACAAAGGAGGTTATCTCACATAAACCGAGAAACAGAAATCACACAAGTGGGGCTTTCAACAAAATGGTACAGGTGTGGGGGTGGTTGCTTGTCAGGATTCCAGCCAGCCATGCCTTCTTTCAGCACACTCCATTCCATCATCACCCCCAGCCCATCCCAGAACAGTCAAGTAGCATTCCTTGCCCATGGAGTATATCCAGTCCTGTTGGGGGTATTTTTGGAACCCTTGCCCCACAGCCTTTTTGTCTTGAGGATTTTTTTGGCGGGGGCAGTTTGGTCTGTTGAAAACCTTGGTGTTTTCCCAAGTCCAATGATGTCTCCTGTCCTTTGCACGGGTGATCCAGTTCTGGAAACATAAGCAACAGCATTTATAATCTGAACGTCAGAAACAAAGCGGAGGTTTCGGGCTTTTTGGAAGCATTGGGCATTCCCCATACATTTCTAAGCATAGTGTTATACATGTAAAGATTAGAAACATGCTTTTTAAAATATATAACAACAACAAAATTGAAAAACTTCCTGAAAGCGGGCAAGTCTGTTGCTGTAAAGCCAAACAAGAGTCTTGCACCACGTTAAAGCAGCAGACCAGTATTCTATATTGGTTGTTTAGTTACATATAACCTCTCCTGGCCTGATCCCTCCCCTCCCCAAACTAATGAAAGCATAATTTACTTGCGATCCAATAGCTGGCAGAATGGACCTCCTTTCTGTCAGGTTTGGGGGTGGATTGGGCCAGTGACATCACAAGAGGGTGCATTCGGTGTGGACCACACCAGGTGACACCTTGAGGGGGTGAACCACTGCTCCCCAAACATCTACCTTTGGGCAGAAACAAGCTGTGACATTCACCATTAAAATGCTGGCGATGGTTTGAGTAGGATGAGGCTCAGTGGGAGGAGAAAGGAGAGGCCCCAGTTTTTTAAAAAATAAACTTTAATTTTATTCCACATAAACTGACAATGAAGGGCTGGCACCCATTTACGCATCTTTGTCTTTAAGGTGCTACAAGATTGATGTTGAGAGCGAAAACTGAAGTTTGCCGGAAGTAGAAAGCACATTCAGCATCCTTACTCTTCTCCTATAAATACCACATGATTTAATCATTTACTTATGATTTATTAAAATATGTCTGCCTCACCCTCTATCTAAAGCTCTCAAGCCAGCATATAATAAAATCAACTTGACCAACTTTAAAAGTGGTAAAAATAAATAAATAAAATGATTTTAAATTGTTAAAAGCATATAAAATAATTGAACAAGTTCAAAGAAGATAGCTTCAAAAGAATTAAATTAATGCATTAAGATAAAACCCGTATAGCCCATAAATGACTTGAAGGCACACAACAATAACAACAACAAACAACAACAGGCCCCAAAGCTTTTAGTGAACTTTTTTCCTATTTGGCAGGAACAAACCCTCCATCGTCTCACTTTTTCAGCTGCTTTAAAAATGTCTGGATTTCTCTATCCCCCATCCAGTTTCCCCCTTGGTCCTCAGCTTACATCAGCTGCTGAAAACTGAGTTCAATGTGTAAAGTGCACTCATTTTTGCATAAAACGAGGGAAGGTGGAATCCAGTCCTTTCCAATAAACTCAGGTAAAAGCAAACAGCTGCAGCCTTTCCTAGCTTGTGTGTTCTTCCTTATTACTAATTTTTGTCATCTTGCCATCACCCTGAGGTTGCTTGGCCCTTCGAATCCAAAGGTGGCCTAAAGAGCCACACACCTCTTGTGTCAGGCAGCACACTGAGAGTGGTAAAACCAGTACGCTGCAGATGACTACCAAAACCCTGCTGCCACCAGCCAGTGCTGCTGCACTCTACAAAGCAACGAGTGACAGAACAGTGTCATTATATGCCCACCTCACACAAGCCCTTCAACTGCCCTGATTTGGCAGGGAGTGTCCTCTTTGTCAAGACAACCCTCTGCCATCCCACTTTTTCAATCAGTTTTACAACGTCCCAGTTTCTCTCTACTCCTCCTACCTTCCCCCTTGGTACTCAGCTTGCTTTAATTGCTGTAAACTGAATTCAAAGGGCAAAAGTGGGAGTTTATCGCTTGACTTTTAAATTCGGCTTACCTCTATCTGGCTTAAAGCTTAATTCGGGCAGCATCTTGATGTTATCAGAAGGTTTTTGCTGCTGAATTTTCCACCTGAATACAACCTGGGACTGGGTCCATCCTCGCTTTTAGGAGTGCTCTGGCAGCCATTTTCTTAAGCCAAAAAACTCCCAGATGCAAAAAGAGCCACACAGATAGGGTGCCATAACCTGGTTGCAACCAGGTTTTTCCCGGTTTTGGCGCACTGCCCGATCACGGCACGGGTGCAGCCAAAACCGGGAAAAGCCCGGTTGTAGCGGGGTTGCAAGGCAACCGTGGGGCTCGCTGCCCTCCTCCTCCCCCCGCATGGTCGCGCGGAGGAAAGGAGGGCAGCGAGGCCTGAGGTGGAGGAGGCTGCAGGGAGGCGGCGCCTCTTGGGCGCAGCCGCGCCAACCTCCCTGCCTCCCTGCAGCCTCCTCCCTCCTTCCTGGCCTCCGCGGGGGCCAAGAAGGAGGCGAAGCCCTGGCCATCGCCGCCGCGGCCTGCTCGCCTCCTTCCTGGTCCCCTCGGCCTTTCCTGGCCTCCTCGGGGACCAGGAAGGAGGCGAGGCCGCGGCGCTCGCCGGCGAGCCCCTCACTCTTTCCTGGGCCTCGTCGGGGGCCAGGAAGGAGGCGAGGCGCGGCGCTCGCCGGCGAGCCCCTCGCCTCTTTCCTGGCCTCCTCGGGGCCAGGAAGGAGGCGAGGCCGCGGCGCTCGCCGGGGGGGCTCCTCGCCTCCTTCCTGGTCCCCGTGGGGGCCAGGAACGAGGCGAGGCCCCGATCCTGGCCTCCAATCGCGGCGGGCCCAGGCGGGAGGGAAAGCCTCCTTAATGGAGGCTTTCCCTCACCGTTGCCCGTCCGATTGTGAGGAAAAATGTAGGACATAATTTTAATGTAGGACACATTTTGTGTGATCCTACATTTGAAAATTTGTCCTACATTTTTCCCGTTTTCCCGGCCGGCGCTATGGCAACCCACACACAGAGAGCTCCGGGAAGCAGGGATGGACCTGGGCTGTACCGGGTGGTAAATTTGGTGACAAAATCCTCTGATAACATCAGAGGCCGCTGAATTGAAATTTAAACTGAGAGAAGTAAGATGAATTATTAAACCAAGTCATAAGCTCCATAGTTTGCACCCATTCACTCAGTGGTTTGAAGAAGAGATGAGGGAGCAGAATCCAGTCCTTCCGAGTAAACTTAGGCAAAAGCAAACTGCTGCAGCCTCTTCTAGCTTGTATATTCTCCTCACTAGCAACATTTGCCATCTTAACATCACCCTGAGCTTTCTTGGTCGTGTTTCACCTGTGAGATGATGGAGCAGGTCCAACCAGTAGTCCGTGTCTGACTGTGCAACCTGTCTGCATCACCCTTCAGGGACTTTAAAAGAGGCCGGGCTTTCCAAGAAAAGCTTTGGGTTCTGAGGAAGATGAATCTTCCACTTTTGGAAATGGAGCATTGCCAGAAGTGAACGAGTGAATGGGTTTCAGACACAGGGGGTTGGTTGGCCAATTATTACATGAAGAGTCAGAACAAAGAGAAAACTGTCTCTCCTGAATGCTTCCGCTAAGGTTAGGTGAACTCTTTGGCACTGATCTATGGGAGAGGCTTTGCACATAGTCCCATTGGTGAGCTGGAGGCAGGGCCAGCCTTATCATTTGTTGGAGAGAGGCAGCTGCTTTAGGTGGTGGGTGTTTGGGGTGCAGCAGAAGCACTTTCTAGCCATCCCCGCTGTGTTCCCAGGTCATTCCTCTCCCCACATAGCCTGTCTTGAATGCCCCAAGGGCCTGCTTCTTATGTTTATTTTTATTTATTTTGAGTATTTATACGCACTCTTCAGCCACAAAGTCTCTTGGAGTGGTTTACAGATTGTTAATTTCACAGTTCCATGCTCTCAGGTTTATAATCTAAAAAGACATGACACAAAAGGAGAAGGGACTGGTAGTGGGGAAGGGGATCAAGTCCAACAGATACTATCGGTTCTTCTCTCCCTCCAAGGCCAGGGTGGTGGCAGTTAAGATGGAGGAAGGACCTTTCGTCTCCCTCTGCCTAGGCATGGTGCAGTTGGTGTCTGCTTCTTCTTTTCTCCCTTGAGGCCAGGATTAAAAGATATTAAAAGATATAGCCATGTTAGCCTGAGACAAGGGTGATAGCAGTTAAGATGGAGGGAGAATCTTTCATTTTCCTCTGGTCTAGGCATGGTGGAACTGTGCCTGCCCTCCTTCTCTCACTTGTTTCCTCTCTTTTTTGTTCGGCTGCTGCTTCTGTTGTGTGCCTTCAAAAGACCTCAACAAACCAGAAAACTTGGTTGACCTACAGAAGAAAATTCAACAGAGACAACGTAAAATGTATATTAAGGCCACAAAAATGAAATACTTAGTTGTAGAATACTTGTCTTAGCAGTGGAATTATTATTGATTATAAACTGAACATGACCCAGCAGTGCGGTGTGGTGCAGAAAGCAAACAATATTTTGTTGTTGTTGTTTGCTTTTGAGTCATTTCCAACTTATGGAAACCTATCAAAGAGTTTTTTTGGAAAGTTTCTTCAGCGGGGATTGCCATTGCCATCCTCTGAGGTGTACTTACCCAAGGTAGGGATGCCATATCCCACCGGTAGGTGGGCACAACCCGCTTTTGGCGCTCCAGGCCCAGTCCCGGTCCGGTTTTGTGCCAAAGGCGGGACTGCCCCGCCCACGGCCACCCACCTCCTCCCCTCTGCTCCTTCTCTTGTTCTGGCTGCGCGTGGCTGCTCATGCAGCCGGGGGCCCTCAGCCACAGCCTCTCCGCCTCCCTGGTCCAAGGAAGTGCCTAGCGTGGTCGCACGGAGGCGCGCGAGGCGGAGGAGGCGGTGAGTGGCTGCCTGCCTGCTGCCTTGGCGCGCGGCGGGGAGTGCGCCAAGCCAGGCAGGCACCTCCGCCTCCTCCTCCTGCCTCCACCTCCTGAGCCCAAGGAGTGGCTAGCTCGGTCGTGCAGAATTGCGCGAGGCGGAGGCAGAGGAGGAGGCAGAGGTGCCTGCCTGGCTTGGCGCGTCCTCCCCCCCCGCGCACAAGGCAGCAGGCAGGCAGCCACCCACCGCCTCCTCCGCCTCGCGCTTCTCCCTGACCGCGCTAGGCACTTCCTTGGGCCCAGGAGGCGGAGGCAGAGGAGGAGGCTGAGGTGGAGGTGGGTGGCTGCTGCCTGCTGCCTGGCGCACGGGCGAGGGAGCGCGCCAAGGCAGCCACCCACCTCCTCCTCCACTTGGGCCCGGGAGGCAGAGGAGGAGGAGGGAGGGAGGGAGGGAGGGAGGGAGGGAGGAAGGAGGGAGGAGGAAGGAAGGAAGGACAAGGAGGAAGAAGAGAGGAGGAGGAAGAGGATAGCGAGGATGATGATGATGATGATGAAATGAGCCATCTTCTGAGCACGACCAAGGTAAGTTGCTCTGATTTTACACCTCTGCACAGTGAAAAAAACCCAAAGTCCCTTGACCAAGTACACACTTCTGAGAAGTACAGTTGAATCTGAGGGCAAACCCACTTCTTGTTAAACCACCTTGACATGTTCAGTATGAATGCATAGCATGTTCAGTGTGAAACCAAAGAGTTTGTTATACAATAACCTCTGAAAATGCAGAGGCCAGTTAAGTAAGCCATGTTCAATGGCCAAATGTGCTGTTTGGTTTGGGTGGAGGGGGGTGGCCAGAAAGGGAAGTACATTCTGGCCTCTGTCTAGGAATAATGCCCAAATGACTTCCATTTTGATCATGCCTAAGAAACATGCATTTATAGTACATTTTTTTTAAAAAATCATTTTGTTCCATGTCCTCCATTTTTGAAAAATGTGCCGTACTTTGAAACTTTGTCCTACATTTGTCCCGGTGTGGAGTCTAGACTTATGGCAACCCTAACCCGGTCACCCATGGGTTTACCTGGCCAACTGGGATTCAAACCCTGGGTCTCAGAGTCATAGTCCAATATTCAAACCACTACACCTGCTGCCCTCAGGGGTAATTGAGATTCTTTTTCAGTTATCACTGTGGGTAAAGAATATTTAAGCGGACAATCCACTCAGGTTCTGTGAATGGAATGAGGGGGATTTCTTCCCCTTTGCCTCAGGCAACAAAGTGTCTTGGACCCAGCCATGGCGGTAGATTAATATTTGAAGAGGGAGCCACCTGTCTTTTCATGGAAAGTGAGAAGAAACAAGTTCTTGTACTTGTCATAAGATGGTTGCTGGCAATAACTGTAATAGTTAATTCTGGACCTCAATTGCATATGAAGAATTTGGGGGGCTGGATTTCCAGGGGTGTGTGAGGATTGGGACCACAATGAGGTTCCCAGCATTCATATTAGACTGTCAGAGGCTACATGATTCTCACTCTTGCATTATATAGTTAGTTAAAACAAAAGCGGCCTTCAGTTCCCTTCTTGAGAGGTTGGATGTCTGCTTGCGGGCTAGAAAATTCTTTTCAGACTGCTTTACACGTGCTGCTTCTTCTGCTTCTGCTTCTTCAACTTTATACCAAACCCTTCCCCCAAAATTAGGACTAAAGATGGCTTACAATTTGAAACAAGTACACAATAAAGCAAAAAAAACCCAAAAAACCACACACACACACACACACACACACACACATGCAGAAGTCATCATAAAAATAGAATTAACTAATCACAATATAAAACAATTAAAAACCTACAGCTGAAAAGAATAAAAAGCAGTTAAGAACTTACATTAGGAAAAAAACAATACAATAACCTCTAAAGCCCTGTTTTATATAAGTTAAGTTTCAAACAGTTTGTGATTCTTTTTTAAAAAAAGTCAACTGGGGAAGAAGGGGATATCCCCACCCTATAGATAATTCCTGTGAAAATCTCATCAATGGATCTAAGTCTGTCCTCCTCGTTTCAGATTAAAATACAGTTTGTCCCCATATCCATGGATCTGTATCTATGGATTCAACCACCACAACTATACATATTGGGATTCATAGGATGCAGGGAGGAAATTCAAGTGGAATCATAGTTCTGTAATTGTGTAGTATGATAGAGACTTTGGCCTCAGGAGTAGTGGAGAACTAGCCTTTGCCCTTTTCCGTGTGACAGACCTTTCAATATCTCCATGCCTTATCTGTTCCAGCATTCTTCCTGCTTCCTTTAGACCTCTTTTTTGGGGTCCACAGTAAGCCTTGGGAGATCCAGATTCAAGTCGTCATGGTGCCAACAATCTCATTGAATGAGCCTTTTCTCAGTCTCACAGGGTTGTTAGGAGTACAAAGTGGGAAGGACAGAAGAACCATGTGCATAGTCTTGAGAATACTGGAAGAAAGGCCAGATATAAATGTAACTAATTAATAAATAACCCTGCATATTAAGGCTTCTGTCCCAAGCAGAGTAATACGACCCTCTTGATGTTGTTATTAACTAACTTCAAGTTGATTTCCATTGCAGATAATAGGAAACTGAATGGCTCCTTTGACGTTTGGACTAGAACCTGGAGTGGAGTCATTGACATGGAAGCCACTGCCTTCCACCACCACCTAGTGATGCAAAAAACCCTCCTTCTAGTCACTTGACTCTAGTGCCACTCTCTGTTTGATACATTTAAGGCCTTCTTATCTAATTTGTCCCTTGAACTCTGTCCTTGCCTTACCTCTTCACTTAACTCATTTGTCAGAGTGATTCTCCCTGTGTGTTTCTTTGAAGATGAGAGCTTTAGATATGATTTGATAAGAACTGTGCAAGTTCACAAAGTCAGGCTGGTGGTCGTGCCTCTGGATCTAATTCTCAGATTCAAGAGACCAGTTAGCTCATCTTCCCCCTTCTATGTGTGTTGAAGGAGGAGTAGTGCAGGCCTGTCTCAAAGCTGCCTCCCTCCCAAATCTCCAGATTGAGAGAGAGTGTGTGACAACTGTTTCCAAACACCTCTCATAAAGAGACAACTGTATGGGAGACAGTTGTGAAATGCAGATTTGCCTGAGAGTGGCAACTGCTGCTGAAAGGGAGACAGGTGGGAAAGGAGGTGTCAAAGGCAGAGCAAAGAAGAAACCCCCTTCTCCAAGTTGACCTGTGGAGAAAAGTCAGGTTCACAACACCTCCTTCTGCTGTTAGAATCACCCTCACTTATATTTAGAGAAGAGGCTTGGAAAGGCTGCTTGGGAAACCTACAAAATCTCCTAACGAGTGTGGCTGGTGGCTGAACGTATTTTTATTTTATTTTATTTTATTAATATCCCCATTTTATTAATAGCTGGCCTTTTCTTGATGCACAATCTAAGATGGTGTTGTTGTTGTTGTGTGCTTTCCTGTCACTTCTGACTTATGGTGATCCTATGGCAATGCTATCACGGGCATTTCTTGGCAAGTTTCTTCAGAGGGGCTTTGCCATGAGGAGCCCTGATGGCGCAGTGGTTAAATGCCGATACTGTAGCCACAAGGTTGTGAGTTTGATCCCAGAGCTCCAAGGTTGACTCAGCCTTCCATCCTATCGCAGGTCGGTAAAATGAGTACCCAGCTTGTTGGGGGCAATTGGCTTACAGACTGTAAGCTGCTTAGAGAGTGCTGAGTTCACTAATAAGTGGCACAGTGCGCCTGCATTATACACAGGTGCGTTTTTTTTGGACTTGAGTGTACGCGCTCAAGCCGCAGGGAGTGTGCAGGGTGCAAGGGGCGGCGCATCCCATTCAAATAAATGGGGCATGTGCCCGTGGCGCCCCGTGAGCTTCTGCACTGCCACGCCACCACGCACGAGCCCCATTAAAATGAATGGGGCTCCAGCATACGTGGAATTAGCCTTACGCAGGGGGGTCCAGAACAGATCCCCCGCGTAAGGAAAGGGCCCACTGTATAGAAAGTAAATGCTATTGCTATTGCTATCATCATCCTTTGAGGCTGACAAAATGTGACTTCCACAGGATCACCTAGTGAGTTTCCATGTCTTAGCGGGAATTTGAATCCTGTTCTCCAGAGTTACAGGCTTATGCTCAGACCACTACACCACGCTACAACCAGGATCAAACAAGATCAATGTGACAATGAAAATAAAAATAAAACACATTTAAACAAGGTGTATCATATTAACTTGGAAGCCAACTGCATTGTTTCATGCATCAGCTCAAGAATTTGTGGATACCATGCTGGCTGGGAGATTTTGAAAACTGAAGTCCAAAAGAAGATCTGAACACTATGCTCCTATTGATTCAAGCTTAAACAACACTGTTTGTTTCCAAGGTCAGTAAATGTCACACCAGCAGCAGCATTAGTTGAGTTCCCAGAGGAGAGATAACACAACACTGTTTGCTGTCTGACTGCTAACAATGCACCATCCCTCATCCGTGTCCCTGGGCCTGCTGAAAAAATGACACAGGTTACTACTGTGCGGGAGTTTTTCTAAGCTGCAGCTTATTAGAAAACTCAGGAATCCTGGGTCCCAGGCCCCTGTTTGTTTCCTTGTTTTATTTTATTTATTTTATTTATTTTCTGCCCAGAGTGGGACCCAGGACAGCTCACACAGCAAGGTAAATAAAAATGGCCCCTATGAAATATCACAAAAAACAATAATCATTCAGGATGCATGTGCACTGCAGAAATAAATGCAGGTTGACACCACTTTAACTACCATGGCTCAGTGCTATGGAATCCAGGGACTTAGAGTTGACTGTGGCTCCAGAGCCTTCTGACAGAATGTCTTACAAATCTACAGTTCCCAGAATTCCATAGCACTGAGACATGGCAGCTAAAGCTGTTTCGCCTGGATTATGTCTGCAGTGAAGATGCAGTGACAGTTAAACTGCGGTATTAATACAGGATTAAATTAAAATGCAGTTGGAAAACACATCAGCTTTTCAAAAAAGTGCAGTACTTTTTTAAAAGCCCCTTTTGCAGCAGACTGCCAATTGCCAAAGTTGCTTCAAATTTTTTTACATTATTTAATTCATTTATATCTTGCTTTCCTCTCCCCCCATGCTATAGAATACTGGGAATTGTAGTTTTGTGAGACATTTAGTCTTCTCTGTCAGGGAGCTCTGGTGCCACAACAAATCACAGTTCCCAGATTTCCACAACATTGAGCCGTGACAGTTAAAGAAGTGTCAAACTGGATTATTTCTGCAGTATGGATGCAGCCATAGTCCAGTTCTCAAACTACGACACCATGCTGGTTCTCCCTATAAGGATGGAAATGGACAATCAGACAATTTTTCAGGGGAATTGAAAGAACAAAACCATCCTGTCTACACTCTTGCCCTTTTCAACTCTGGTAAAGCAGGGTTAATAAGTTTTCATATTGCTTCAGAAATCTGTAAAACCTATTTGGCCAGGGGCAAATGGAGCAACAAAATGAATATAGACACATTGGTTGAAACGTCATGCTCTTCAAGATGATGATCAGTTCTCTGAAAAACTGTCTCCAATCGAAGAACAATGAAAGTTAAGATTTCTCAATCTGTCATGTTCCCATCCCAGAGGAGGGATGAAGTCAGGTGGATAATCTCTTAGAGATGAGAATGAGCCATTATTTTTATGTTTTTATGGAGAATAATGGGATCGTGATGATGATGGAAGGGGAGCTGTATCCAGAGCCCATCTGTTACAAGCCAGATGCTGCCCTGTTTAGTAGCTTGACCCCTAACAATGAACTCTGATTAATGGGAAATCAAGGTCAGCTGGAAAGAAAGGTCAGACTTAACTGCAAAGGAGGAGGTCTGTCTGACATCACTGTTCTGACTGGAAATGTGTTGAGGGGGTGACCTAACCAGATTTGGTTGCCACCACTGGAGGCAAAATAAGTCGGAGATTTTTGAGGCTCATTGGTGAAAAATAAGACTTTATCATGTAACAATGCTTATTTAAAACACCCTTTCCTTTTTGTATTTCAAAAATAGTTGATTTTTCCCCATTTATAATGTTGTGCTCTCTGTTTATTATACATTTTCTTTATCTAATTCATATAATTTGAACCCATTTATATTCTTTCTAAAATTTCAAATAATACTTTTCAAGCAACATTGTCATTGTCGTATAATGCCCTTTCCACCAAAGAGTGAAACATCAGACATACCCAATTCAAAATGGATGACTTCCAGTTGGTAATGGTGGAGCATCGAGTCATGTTTTGGACTGCAGAGCCAAGATACACTCCCCTACCAAGGTGTTAGGTTGGTTTGGGGGTTTCCAGCTCAACCAAGAAGCCCTCCAGGCAAGGAGGACTCAGAGGAGCTCACTAAGCTCCAGATTCCTGCTTCGGGCAACCTGGAATAGAACAATGAGGTCACAAAGAAACAGAGGGGAGCAGAATAATTTCCCACCCTGACAGCGGCATCTTCTGATAGGCATCAAGCCCCACCACTAATTTTTTAAAAACTGAAATAACTAACCTGACAACCCCAAGATTTGGAAGGGCAGTTGGGGAGAGGACAACATCCCTTCAGATGAAGAGGAAGCAGAGACTTTGCTGACTACAATCCAGAATGGATGATAAAACACAATACTATAAAATGGTAAAACACTAATATAAAATACTAGTATAATAATAATGAAGATGATGATAATGATAATAATGTGCATATGTTAAACCGCAGTTGTAGCAGAAGAATCATACCTTTGGTAGTTCCTATCACACGACGTCGCCCCTGACTTATTGCTGCTGTTCCTCTGACGTATTGGAAGAAGGCATCTTTCATTGATGGGAAAACCCATCAACAAGTGGCCAATTGCACTGTCACCCCATTACTCCACAGGTGTGTTCAGTGACAATCTGTGGGAGTCCCAATATTAAGCAGTCATGTGGTCCCAGTCTCCTCTTTTCTCCATTTCCCCCTCTCTTTCACTATTCCTAGGAGGCATATTTTCTATTTTTAAAACTTCTTTCACTCACCCCCCCCCTTATCCTTTTTTTTTACCAAATTGTGACATAACCCCAGAACTGTGTTACAAAGCAATTTTTTTTAAATGGCGTGCTGGCATAGGGCAGGAAGGCAGGGTTAAGGAGGAATATGGAAGAGAGCGCGAGGGGCTATGACTGTCATCAGTCACCCCCGTCACACTATTGAAGTGAGGTGTGATAAGACAGCTCCAAAACTGGTATGTTTCTGTTCTCTTTAAATAATACAATTGTGGTGAGACTGGGGATGTTATCACACGTGAGGAATTTCTCTTAATTTCAAATGAAAAGAAAGTGGGGCCAGAACACATTTACATGAATTCGCTAGTTTAGCGAATATACATGAATGCGAATTGCATTCGAACTGGCTTCCCATTGCCTGAAAATAGCAGGGCATTGCCTGAATTTGCATGTGATCATCTCTCACAATAATGTGAAACCCCATGATTTCATTCAGACTGACTTCCCATTGCCCAAATTGTGGTAGTCTATCACGCAATAACGTTAAACCCCATGATTGCGTTCAGATTGCCACTGGATTATACTTCCAATTTCCCTTGTCTGATAACGTTCTGAGATGAGACACAAGTTCATGTGATAAAGCCCATAGTCTCAAGTGGTGGCAAAGGGATGCTGATACTTCTGAGGGACTGATGTTACTATGAAAGTTGCCCCATCTTTTAAATGTACAGATATTACACCCCAATCCAGTGCTGTGGTGTTATTTATTTATTTTATTTTTTAAAATGACTTTAGGATGGCACTGACATGATCGGAGAGGCAGAGATAGAGGAATTTGATCTTGATGGTCAATTTTCATCAAGTCTAAAGGTAAAGCTTGTGCTTTTTTAAGCATCTCAGGGGGAGGAGCTGTTCAAAACAAACTATGGTCAGTACTTCAGTTACAAATTTGTAACTCAGGGTAATGGATCTGTAACTGCGCTGTGTTCATTTGTCCTATGGACAGTGGGCACTTGGTATCCACTGGAGTTTGATTCCTGGGGGCCCTGTGGATACCAAAATCCATGGATGCTCAATCCCTATTATATACATTGGCATAGTAAAATGGTGTCTCTTACATAAAATGGCAAAGGTTTGCTTTTTGGAATTATCACTTTTAAAATATTTCTAAGACATGGATAGTTGAATCCATGGATGTAGAATCTGTGTATATAGAGGGCCAGCTGTATTCACAATCACAGCACTCCAAGGAATCTCTCTGAATGATGGAGGTCTGTTCTGCTGGGAATCAGGGTGTAGCAGGATGACATTTCTAGTCCCCTTCTACCAGCGAATGAGGCTGTGACAATTAATAACAGGACACTGTCACAATTCCTCATTGCAATCTCACTTGCAGGCAGAAGGTGGATGGAGATGTCATTCTGTTGTGCCTTGATCATCATCAAAGCTGACCTCCATCATTCGGAGTGGCTGCTGGCTGTTAAGGTAGATTTAAGGATTGGGCCAGGAGACAATACTTAGGAGATTATCACGTGGAGGCTTACCATCCTTAAAACGTGACTAGATCATCCCTAAAGCACAAGGGTGTGATCGCTGGTCTCGCTTGTCTCCTGTGATGAAATCGGCATGGGAACTTCCATTATGCAGAGACATGGTGACTCCATGAACATTTTAATGATGAGACACCTCCGTGACGATGTCATCACGGGTGACAAGAGTGATCAGTGATCACACCATCACACTTTAGGATTGATTAAGCCACACTTTAAGGACAGTAAGCCTCCGTGTGATAATCTCCATAGCTATGCATTTGTAAATAAGTGATAAGTGTAGGATCTTGGCCCACTTTGGTCTCACAATGGGACCACTGAACACAACTTCTATCTGGAGCCTTGTTTGGGTAGGTTGGACTGCAGCTCCTATCTTCCCCAGCCAGCATTGGTCAGAATCCTTTGCAGGAAAAATGGCAGCATCGATACCATGTGTTAACAAAGATTCCAGAGCTAGACATTTTACCAAAACTATACATTATCTTGGAAAGCAAGGATGGGAATCATGTGGCCCTTGGGATGTTTATGAGCTGCGTCTCCCAGCATTCACTACCAGGAGCTGGGCTGGCGAGGATTACTGAGAGTTGCAGCCCAACAACATCTCGAAAACTACACAATTCCCCAATCTGTTATGATTTTATTAATATTACTGTTTCTGCAGTCCAAGAATGAGAATGAAACAGCCACTCTTGACATTAAAACACATATTTATTCTGCAATTACTGTATGTGGTTCATTTGGTTTGTTATTGGCTGTAAAATAGGAGTGATTTTCTATTCCAAAATAGCATATTTTAAAAGTGAGTGTGACCTTTGCGCTTATGGCAACTGGCCCAAAAGCAGCAACAGCAACAACAAAATCCAGCTGGGCTTCCCTCCTGTCCCCACCACAGTTGGCCAGCAACCCTATCAAGTGACCTCTCCTTACAATGTGTGCATATATTGAGAGAAATTTCCCATGACATGTGGAATTTAGGGAGGAAGGGGATTTTTAAAAAAAAAATAACAAGAAAAGAAAAAGCGAAGAGCAGGTTGTGGCTTTGTTTGACCTGTTTCCTGGAAGATGTGCTTCTTCTTGTGATACATTCATAATGGTCTTTAAGTGACAGATTCCAGCGTTTTATAATTAATAGTGAGTTTTTAAGGCAGACGTGGAGAAAATAGAGCCCATTGGCCATAGGAAGCTTCCCAGGTTGTTTTGGTGGCCCCCTAGGCTTCCTAAGGTTCAAAACTTGCCCCCATGCCTCCAGGTGGAATGAGGGGCATTTTCACTACATTATTGCTTCCTATTTTAGGTTCAAGAGATATTTTTTTTCATTTTGTTTTTTAACCACCAAAAGTAACTGGGAATTTGTCTTCTGCCATTTCCTATTGTAAAAAAAAAGGGCGGGGGCTTATACTGGAGATCAGGGTTTGAATTCCTACTCAGCCATGGAAACCCAGGGGTGCCCTTGGGCAAGTTACACTCTCTCGGCCTCAGGGGAAGGCAATGGCAAACCTCTCTGAACAAATCTTGCCAAAATAACCCCATGATAGGGTCGTCTTACATAGGGTTGCCATAATTGTCTACTAAAACCTGGAACAAAATGTAGGACAAAATCTAGACCAAATTCTAGGACAACTGCAGGACAAATCTCAGCTAAAAATGTAGGACATTTAAGCTCCTCCATTTTCTTAAATGTCCTACATTTTGGGCTGAGTTTTGTCCTGCAGTTGTCCTACAGTTTGGTCTAGATTTTGTTCCACATTTTGTCCCGAGTTTTAGTGGACAGTTATGGCAACCCTACAAATCAGACATTACTTGAAGGCACACAACAACAGCAACAACAAACCCTCAACAGTTGCCTATTTCTGTGTTAAGGGAACAAGGACTCTTTGCTATCCTTGTATAGCCACCATAGCTTCAAAATGCTGCTCTCAAGTCACAACCCTTCCTTCCTTCCTTCCTTCCTTCCTTCCGACCTCAATAGCTGCTAGCCTACCAGGGACTCCAAGGTGTTGTTGTTGTTGTTGTTGTGTGCCTTCAAGTCATTTCCAACCTACAGCAACCCTAAGGTGAACCTATCATCAGGTTTTCTTGGCAGGTTTCTTCCAAGGAGGTTTGCCACTGCCATCCTCTGAGGTTGAGAGTGTGTGACCTGCCCAATGTCACCCAGTGGATTTCCATGGCCAAGTGGGAAATCAAACCCTGGATCTCCAGAATCATAGCCCAACTCTCAAACCACTTATGCCATGCTGGCCCTGATAGACAACAGCTAAAAATATTTAAAATATAAACCATACAGATACATAAAAGCAAACTACATTTGCTTCTTAAAAACTCTTGAAAAACAAAAGACACTCAAACTAGGCAGAACAGCCAGTCCTTATTTTTAGAATCAAAGGCCCATGTCCTCCCAACATTTCACCGATGAAAACCAGGGCACATGTATCCAATGGCAATATCAGAGTGTGGTGAAGATGGCAAAAGTTGTTAATGAGGAAGAACACACAAGCTAGGAGAGGCTGAAGCAGCTTGCCCTTACTGGAGAGAGCAAGATTCAGCCCTTCCTTCCCTTTTGCTGCTGAGCTAATAAATGTGAATTACCTCTGTACTTTGAACCCAGGCTGCTGGCACACTGCTGAATTGATGCAGTTTGACACCTCTTTGGAGATCACCACACTACACTCTTACACTGCTGCTATTCCACTTTAATTCCACTGGCTGCATTCTGGGATTTCCCATTTAGGGAAAGGCATTTAGAAATCTCAGCCAGAGAGCTCTTCGGCCTCACTGAGCAACAAACCCCAGAATGTCAGAGGAGTAAAAGTAGAATATAGTCAACTATAAGTCAACCCCTCAAGTAGTATAAGTCGAGAGAAGATTTGGGGGCCAAAATTATGGATTTTGATATGACCTGATGGTAAGTCAAGGGTAAAACCTAGGGGCATGTAACAAAGGATCCAAACGATGAAGCAAAGGAAAACAATGCCAAAGAACTTGCAAAATTCCAGCAGGCATAAATGTTTGTCCTCCTCCTAAAAGCTGGGTGGATGAGAGAATGCTTCCAGGACAGATTACACTCTTGCCTTTCACAGGGGATGGTACCTTTTTCATAATAAGAGTTAAAGTACAGTACTTAAATTGACCCATGGGCTTGTTACAGACTGCCAAAATAAAGCTGCTTTGAGTCTCTTTGGAGGTATGCTATTTAAATGATGCATGGGTCCTAAGAGTCCGGAGGTGAGTATATACAGTAAGCTGAAGACTAATGGGAAAAGCAAGAGGAGGAGATACAAAGTGGGATATTTTACAAGCAGCTGGAAAAAGGTGATGGGGACTGTTAGAGAGTATGATAGTGGAGTGACCAGATGTCTTCCTTTTCCAGGGCATGTCCCATATTTCAAGCTTCTGTCCAGGAAGAATTTCAAAATGTTCTCCACTTTGAGCATGGCTAAGAAGCATGAATTTACATTCATATGATTTGTGAAGTCAAAGGCTTTCATGGCTGGCATCCATAGTTTTTTGTGGGTTTTTCAGGCTATGTGGTCATGTTCTAGAAGAGTTTATTCCTGACGTTTCACCAGCATCTGTGCCAACATTATCTGAAGATGCCAGCCACAGAGGCTGACGAAATGTCAGGAATAAACTCTTCTAGAACATGGCCACATAGCCTGAAAAATCCACAAAAAACTATTCATATGATTGTTTTTAGCTTTTATTTGGCCATTCTCTACATTTTTCTCAAGTGTCTTTCATTTTGGAATGCCTTGTCCTCCTCTGCAATTATGACATCTGGTCATGCTGTATGAAGGCCATGTGTAAACCAGCCTTCGCTGCCCATTGAAACTCAAAAAGAATGAAGCCTTCCTGACTTCCCCTTGGTCAGGAATGAAGGGCCATTTTTGCATCAAGCACAGTATGAAGGGGCGGAAGTTACATTTTTGATTCAGGAGTTCCTAAGAATTGTGATCTCAAAGACATAACTGCCCTTGGGTCTCCAATCATCCACCTGATCAAATCCACAAAATCTTCTCCCCGCCCAGCCAAGATTAGCCCAAGGAGAAGGCAGACCTCATTCCCCTTTCAAGCCCACAGAAAGAAGGCAGAGAAGGGAAGTCAAGTCATGGGACAGACATTCCAGAAAAGCACAAATTAGCATTTGGCCTCTGGGAAGAAAAAGAATGCACGGACTTAAAGGAACTGAGCTGTGACTTGAATACGCTGCATTCTGCGAGAGACGGAAAAAAAGTGTGTGTGTATGAGGTGGGGAATAAGTCCTTCTGCCCAAAGTCATGGCAGGGATCCAAAGACAGAACAAGTTAATAGTTTAATGAGGGCCGCAAGCTTTGATGGAGAGCTATGCAGGCCCAGCTCTATGGGAAAAGGGCGGTTGCTATGGATGCTGTCTGGAGGTCAGTGGGATCAAACGCACGGCTACAAGGCCGGCTGGGGCTGCTGGATTCAAGCCATGAGGCTAAAAACATTAAGGGCTACACTTGAGCCAAAGGGGTGTCCAAGGAATGTCAGTTGGAGTGTAGAGGATTACCTTTTTCTTTTTTAAAATGGCCTTGCTTCTGCACTTTTAACACAGCAGCCGTATCCTGTAAAATATATATCGATTTCCTCAAATGCATGGAATAAACTGAGGAAGTACATCATGTCTACAAAAGCTCATGCTACAACGTCTTTCTCTCACTTAGTCTCAAAGGTGCGGCAAGATCCCTTTGCATACTGATATTCCAGACTATGGCTGTGTCTGCACTGCAGAATTAATGCACTTTGACACCGCTTTAACTGCAATGGCACCATGCTATGGAATTCTACATGGGCTTGTAGTTTTGTGAGATATTTAGCCTTCTCTATCAGAGAACCCTGGTGGCACAACAAACTACAAATCTCAAGAGTCCATGGGATGGAGCCATGACAGTCAAAGTGGTATCAAATAGCATTCATTCTCCACCATGGCTGCAGCCATTTTTGCACAGCAGGCTGCTCTTAGGAGTAGTTTACAACCCCATCCTGCCCATTAGCCAAGCCATCTCCCAGGATGCTCCAATCCATTGCCATCAACACCACCTTGGAAACTCTGTACCTGAATCTGATCCTCTAATCTGGCCTTCTTGGATTCTCCAGATAGCCATATCCCTTTCTGCATGTCATTATTGACTGGTGCTTTCCTAAATTTTGTACTAAATATCTTTCAAGATGGCCCATTACATCAACATTAACATTTGACACTACCTTGTCAAATGGAGGCAGGAGCTCCCAGGCCTTGGGACCAATTCTGGTCCTTCAACAGAGTCTTCTTGAGGTCTCTAGATGTCCACACCATGCCTCTCCCCACATTCCTATTGCCTGGTAGTTCCTTAGCTTTTGTATGTGTTGTTTCCCCTTCTTAAAAACTTGGAATGCCTCTCCTATCTCCATAGGATGAAGCTATGACTGCATCTAGGCTGCAGAATTAATGCCATTCAGCACCCCTTTAACTGTCATGGCCCAATGCTAAGGAATGCTGAGATTTGTAGTTTTGTGAGATGTTTAGCCTTCTCTGTCAGAGAGCTCTGATTCCTATGAAATCCTGGGATTTGTAGTTTGTTGTGCCACCAGAGCACTCTCAGAGAAGGCTAAGTATGTACAAAACCACAAATCCCTCAATTCCATAGCACTGAGCCACTGTGGTTAAAGTAATGCCAAACTGCATTATTTCTGCAGTGCAGATGCAGTCTCTGTCTAGAACAGGGGTAGGCAACCTTTTTGAGCCGGGGGCCAGGTTGCTGTCCCTCAGACAACTGGGGGGCCGAAGACAAAAAATAAATGATTAAATAAATTTTTTTAAAAAATTAATTAAATAAATAAATAAACCGGGACAAATGTAGGACAAAATTTTCAAATGGTGGACACTTTTTTTAAAAAAGTGGAGGACATGTGAAAAAAATTGCTGATTTTTTAAAAAATGTTAATATAAATGTATGTTTCTGAGGCTTCTATAGACAATTGCCCCTGCGCACGAGAGGCCAAAGGCCCCAGCGGCAATCGGCGGCAGGACCAGGCTGGGGCCGGTCCCAAGGCCTTGCCGGGCCGCATCTGGCCCGCGGGCCGCAGGTTACCTACCCCTGGTCTAGAATGACATTGGAAGACATTATAATCTTGAGATAAAAATAAATCCACTTCTTAACCATACCTTGGAAAAGTTACTTTTGGATTACCATTCTCAGAATCCCAGAGATACCATGTTATTAATCCTCCATTAATAAACCTGATCTATATGTCATTCTTGTTCTTGTCTCAGACCCTTTCCTGATAAGAAAAGCCAGCATGAAAGATGGACTAAAATGAAACTTTGTCAATACATTTTACCGTCAATTATAAGCATAAGCATTTCTTAGACATGTGTATCCTGATGTGTCTTAATGTTGTTTGACCATTAAGAATGATCACATGAAGTTGTGAAAAAGGAGAGGGAAGGAAATTATACACCAGGGAATTGTGGGAGTTTTGGCAGAGTGAATTGTTTCTTTTAGGAAACCAGAAAGCGTAGCAAACATTGAACCAGAAAACATGTGACAGCACACTTTGGGCAACAATGATTATGCATAGATCAAGATCTACCCAGCCCAATATTCTGTTTCCAAGCATGGCTGGCCAAATTCCTCGCTGTTCTTACAAACCTGGCCTTAAAGTAGCTTTCCTCTGCTGTTCTGCTTTTTAAATTGGCACTACTGGGGTTTTATTTTGGCTACCAGGAGATACACTCTAGTCTTATGTAGGCAGTTATGTTGTGTGTGTGTGTGTGTGTGTGTGTGTGTGTGTGTGTGTGGGGTGTGTGTGTGTGTGTGTGTGTGTGTGTGTGTGTGTGTGTGCTGTATGCCTTCAAGTCATTTCTGACTTATGGCGACCCCATCATAGGGTTTTCTTGGTACGTTTCCCATTGCTTTCCCCAGAAACTGAGAGAATGTGACTTGCCCATTCATGAGTTTTCATGGCTGAGCTAGCATTCAAACGGTGGACTCCAGCAGGGACGTAGCCAAGGGGGGGGGTTCTTGGGGTCCGGACCCCCCCTTCCATTAGAAAAATGAATGATGTGTGCTGCTGCGCTGCCGCGCCCAAGCCTAATAATAATAATAACAATAATTTGTTTTATTTATATACCGCCATTCCAAAGATCATAGCGGTGAACAGCAAGTAAGCTAATTAGCAAGTACGCTAATTTGCCCCCAACAGTCTGGGTACTCATTTTAGCGACCTTGGAAGGATGCAAGCCTGAGTCAAGCTTGGGCCCTTTTGCTGGTCTTGAACTCGCAACCTTGTGGTTTTGAGTAAATGGCTGCAGTACAGGTATTTAACAACTGTGCCACCAGGGCTCCTATAATAGTGGCACTTAGTCTGGACCCCCCCTTCCTAAAATCCTGGCTACGTCCCTGTCTCCAGAGTCTAGTCCAATGCTCAAACCACTACACCATGCTGGCTCCCATGTTATGTTGCAAACAAGTCTATAAGATAGAGATGGGTGAAGTGTGGCTCTCAAGATGTTCAAAGACATAGCTGTGTTAGTCTTGAAAATCAGTATGCAAAGGGATCTAGTAGCACCTTTACTAAAAGAGAGAAGTTGGTAGTGTGAGCTTTCATAGACTTGAGACTACTTCCTCAGTCTTATGGTGCATGTGAGGAAGTAGCCTCAAGTTTACAAAAGCTCATGCTACTAGCTTCTCTCTTTCAGTTTCCACCTCAACATTAGGAGGAACTTCTTGACAGTAAGGGCTGTTTGACAGTGGAACACACTTCCTCAGAGTGTGGTGGAGTCTACTTCCTTAGAGGTCTTTAAACAGAGGCTGGATGGCCATCTGTCAGGGATGCTTTGATTGTGATTTCCTGCATGGCAGGAGGTTGGACTGGATGGCCCTTGTGGTCTCTTCCACCTCTACGATTCTATGATTCTATGATTCAGTTAGTCTCAAAGTTGAGAAAAGATCCCTTTGCATTGTAGATGTTGTCAGGCTACAGCACTCCACATGCCTCACTATTGGTTATGCCAGCTATGGCTGAAAGGAAGTGCAACCCAATAACATCTAGAGGGCAAAAAATAGGCAACATGCAGCGACGTCTATATGCTGTGTGTCGCTTATGTCATGATGGTGGCTCCTGTGTGGATGGGAGACCACCATCATGGTGCCGCTGTTATGTGCTAGGGTTGGTGCTCGCTCCTGAATCCTAGAATCGGTGCCAGCACACCACTTCCTGCCTGTCTGTCTTGGGCCTTCCTGAAAGAAAGAAGTTGGCAGCATGAGCTTTTGGAGACTTAAATCTACTTCCTCCAATGTATTTGGCTAAATGCATCTGAGAAAGTAAACTTAAGTCTACAATAGCTCATGCTGCCAACTTCTTTCTTTCAGTTATTCTCAAAGGTGTTACAAGATCTCTCTACATACTGAATCCACAGACTAACAATGCTATATGGAGCCCTGGTGGCGTAGTGGTTGTACTGCAGCCATTCACTCAAAACCACAAGGTTGCGAGTTCAAGACCAGCAAAAGGGCCCAAGCTCGACTCAGGCTTGCATCCTTCCGAGGTCGCTAAAATGAGTACCCAGACTGTTGGGGGCAAATTAGCTTACTTGCTAATTAGCTTACTTGCTGTTCACCGCTATGATCTTTGGAATAACGGTATATAAATAAAACAAATTATTATTAATTATTATATCTTTGAATCCTAATGGGGGGCAGTGGGATTACTAGGGTCGGTGTCATCCCATGGGATGCATTTTTCCACCATCTCAAGGATCCTGACAAGCTGATAAATCTTTTTAA
Organism: Sceloporus undulatus; assembly: GCF_019175285.1. Lineage (NCBI taxonomy): Eukaryota > Metazoa > Chordata > Lepidosauria > Squamata > Phrynosomatidae > Sceloporus > Sceloporus undulatus. Next base: position 18,090,837 of record NC_056523.1, on the reverse strand, counting down.
AGGCCATGGGATTGCTGAGGCTGATTACATGTTCATCTGGGAGCTCCTATCTCAAGATGGATCCACTAGAGGAGATCCACTGAAATCAGTGAGTTTTAAATTAGTAATTGGTGTGATCTAGGTCTCACTGATTACAGTGGGAGTCTACTTTAAATATTGCTAAATATAGCCCCAACCCATTGCATTCCATTCTTCCCTGTGTGGGAGAGTATGTTGGCCCAAGGATATGTAGTCAAATTCATGGCTGAGCTGACTTCACTCTGACTGTCTCAGGGTTGACAATATAACTTTGCTATCCTGAAACCAGCATCCCCACATGTGCTGGCATGCTATTCCCATCATCCACCACCAGCTGGCTGGGGATGGTGGGAGCTATCATCCAATAGATTTGGAGGGATGGCAGGTATGCAGAGGCTGGTCTAATCATTCCACCATATGGGCTTACTATGAGAAAAAGAAAATGACCTTTATTCATATTGTTCATAATTTCATTACTCTGCACAAGCAAGGCCTAAGCCCATTTTGAAGGAAATAAGGCAATTAGTTCAAGTCTGAAAATATTACAGTAGAACAGGACAGGCCTGGCTGTTACACAAACGTCTCCTTTCTGGAGAGGAAAAAGGGGTTTAGGGGATTACTGCTGGGGCATGCGTTCAAGATGCACACCTGTTCCCTAGTGGAGAAGTTCTCCCACTCATTTCTCATCCTGCTTGTTGCTACTTGGACTTGCATGAATGAAAGGCCATCTTGGGTGGCACAGTGTGCTCTCTCGTGTCAGGGTCAGATGAAGCAAATCATCCACTAACAGATGCTTCAGCAATGGGGTCAGGACACCAGCTGGGGAATGAAATGTGAATTGGTTTCAGTCATTGTGGTATCATGGTAAATCCTGAAGTGGCAATCTCTATAGCAGCAACTCAAGGGAAATCCAAAACGTCAGACAGCTGTGTTGCCTTCCTAGTTGCACGTCTTTTGTAAAGCTAATGGGGCTTGATTGTGAAAGCAAGCCACAATATGGGTTGCAACAACATTGCAAGCTACATTCTATAAAATGCTATTAAAAACAGAGACAGAAGATGAATAAATTAAAGATTGTATGATTAAGTGGGCCCAGAATGTTGGTCATGCAATACACTTAGAATAATGGGAGAAAATTTGGACTAAATTTACATTGAGCTACAGTCTTAAAGAAAATTAGCAGGAGATGATGCCAGCATGGCAGAGTAGTTTGAGTGTTGGACTATGATTCTTGAGACCAGAGTCTGAATCCCCACTGAGCCATGAATGACCTTGGGCAAGTCACACTCTCTCAGCCTCAAAGGATGCCAATGGCAAACGCCACCTGAAGAAACTTCCCAAGAAAACCCCATGATAGGGTCACGTTAGGGTTGCCATAAGTTGGAAATGACTTGAAGACATACAACAACAGATTTTCAAAAATATATACAAGATCTAACAAGTGCTGGAAATGTGGAAATAAAATAAGAACATTTTACCACATGCGGTAGTTGTATGAAAAGGCAATAAATAAATACTGGGTGCAGATTCACAAGGTATTGGAGGAAATTTTGAAAGTTAAAATTAAAAAGGAACAAGAATTTTTCCTCTTAGATATGATAGAAGAGCAGTTAGGATGAAAATATTGGATAGATTTGCAATACATGGTAACTTCTGCAAGACTTTTATTCACACAAAATTGGAAAGCGAATAGTGGTTTGAGCACTGAACTATGACTCTGGAAACAAGGGTTTGATTCCCAGCTCAACCATGAAAACCACTGGGTGACCTTTGACAAGTCACACTCTCTCAGCCTAAGGAGAAGGCAATGGCAAACCTGCTCTGAACAAATCTGGCCAAGAAAATCCCTTTATAGGTTTGCCTTAGGGATGCCATAAGTCTTAAGTATCTAACTTGAAGGCACACAACAACAACAACAACAACAACACAGTATCTACACAAGGAGACTGTTTAATGAAGCTCTACAACCTCACTGAAAATGGACAAGCTGACAAGATTGATGAATGAGGGATCACTGTTGAATTTCGAGGAGGACTGGAATATATTGATAGTATATTTCAGACAACTATAGGGGAAATTAGTAATATTAGGTTTTGAAGATGAATTAAATTTTATTTAAGGTAGAAGATCTGAGAAAGTATCAGGAAGGAGAAAGTAAAATTAAATAACCAAAACTAACTAAATAAAACTAAACAACTAATTGAGAGGTAAGGTGTTCATAACATACAGTTTTGTTGTGTCTGGTTTGTATTTGTCTTTGTTATTTTTATGTAATTGTTTTTGTAGCTGTGAATAATTTTTTTAAAAAACTTATAACGTGGGTACTAAGAGAAACATCTCATACCAATACATTATTGCTAGTAAAATCTCTTTCTGTAGGGATCATGGCTAAACTCAGGTAACACTGGAGTCTGACAAATGAGGCCATGACCATGCTAATTAAAAAGTCCTTTGGCTTCAACCCCCTGAGCCCTGGCACTACTAGGCTACTGTTACAAACCAAATCCATCCCACTGTACTCTGATTGCTGCAGTTCCCATCCTTCTGATCTCAAGATGTTTTGGACTTCAGCTCCCAGAAGTGACAATGGTCAGGGATCAATTCTGCAAGCTGAACTCTAAAACATATGGAGGGCCAAAGGCTGAGAACCACTGTTGTATTGCGTTGGTATAACAGTGGATTCTCTCAAAAGTCTAGATAAGTGTAATGAATGGAGTCAGAATCACAGCATTGCAAATGTAGATGGTACTTCTAGGATCATCTAATCCAGCAGCAAGTACTTTGAGCAATGGACTATGACTATGGAGATCAGGATTTGAATCCCAGCTCAGCCATGGAAACCCACTGGGTAAATTTGGGTAAGTCACGGTCTCTATGCCTCAGAGGATGGCAATGGCAAACCCCTCTAAAGAAGCTTGCCAAGAAAAACCCATGTTAAATTTGCCTTAGGGTCGCCATAAGGCAGAAATGACTTGAAGGCACACAACACACACACACACACACTTTAGACGTGGATTTTCCTGCATTGTTAGGATGGGATTGTTATTGCGTGTGTTCAAGTAGTTTCTGAACTATGGCGACCCAAAGTGAAAACTATCATAGGGTTTTCTTTGTACATTTCTTAAGAAGGGGGTTGCCATTGCCTTCCCCTGGAGCTGAGAGAATGTGACTTGCCCAAGATCACCCAGTGGCTTTCATGGCTGAGTTGGTCTCCAGAGTTGTAATCCAACACTCAAACCACTATGCTACACTGGCTCTAAAGTACAGAGGACACTTGGCATCCACTGGGGTTTGGTTCCAGGCCCCTCAAAGTCCCATTAAATGCAATGGATAGTAAAACAATGGCACTTCTATAAAATGGCAAAATCAAGGTTTGCTTTTTGGAATGTGTATACTTTTTGAATATTTTCAAGTCATGGATACTTGAACCATGGGGGGAAATATCCGTGGATAGAGGGGCTGACTGTATCCCTGAAAGATATCCAATTCTATGCTTGCAAAGTGCAGCCTTAAAACATTAAGATGTTCTAGCATGACCCTGGAGTCTGCAGTCCTTTATATTTGGCCATGTTGAAGGCCTGGGATTCAGTGCATTGGGATAGAATGGTTGGATGGACTGTTGAGTCTGATGAGGGAGGCAAGAAAGGAATGGCCCAGGAAGGTGATAGCCTTGGTTCAACTTTGTATCAAAGAACAAAGGAAACTGAAAGCAATTTTCCAACAGGGAATTTTCAGAAGTGCCTTGAAGATGAAGAGCAAAACGAAGACCCAAGATGGACATCTAGTGGCTATTTCTGTGTAACATCTCACAAATGTACTCCTTACACTAGGCTGGGAAACGTGTGCCCTTCCAAATGTGGCTGAAGGACAATAATGTCTATTGCAATTTGCCACTGGCTGTATTGACTAAGACTGATGGAAGCTGCGATGGAACAACACTGGAAAGGCTAAAGTCTTTCCAGCCTTACCCTACACATAGACCCACAGACACACATATGTAAGATACATCCTCCTTTACAGAATGAAAAGAAGTGGCTGTTTCGATAATAAACACAACTGTAGTTATTCTGATCTATATTGAAGACTCTTTTCTTCAGACCTACATGTCCTGACATACTGGTGTATTTGTTTCTTGTTGGTGGTGTTGTGTGTCTTTAAGTTGCTTCATACTTATGGTGACACTAAGGCAAATCTACCATGGGGTTTTCTTGGCAAGACTTGTTCAGTGGGCTTTGGCTCTGCCTTCTGAAACTGGAGAGTGTAACTTGCCCAAGGTCACCTCCATGACTTTGCAGGAATTCGAACCCTAGTCTGCAGTCATAATCCAATGCTCATAATCGATTTTGTACAGCGCTGTGTATAATTACAGCGCTATAGAAATAAAGTTTAATCATCATCATCATCATCATCATCATCATCATCATCTGAATGGGATGCACCACCCTTTGTGCCCGCACGCTCCCACATGACTTAAGCACATACGCTCAAAGCCGCGTATAGAGAGCCCACGTATAATGCGGGCGCACTGTATTTGTCTTTGCAAGTGGTTGCTTAAGCAATATAGCAATCTTTCAATAAAGTTTATTTTTTTAAAAAACATGAAAAAGGAGCACTGGGGATGTCTCTGGGGAGGGATGGTGATAACTCTCTGCCATTTGTCCCTCCCTCAGAAAAAGAATCAATTCTGATCAGACGTTCCCACTTATTGGAATCACGTCAAAACCGATTCTTCTCAAAAGAGGCTCAAACTGCTCTCAAGAAAACCTGAGTCTAGTGTTTGCTCTGTTTTATTTCCCCTGGAATTGATCCAATGAGGGTCAGAATCGATTTCCAGTGGGAACTAGGGGCATATACCTCGAATCACGATTCGGAGCTAATGGTAGTGGGAACAACTTCATTGTATGTTTTTATCTGCTCCATATTTTTATTCTGAACAAAGGCTTTTCTAAAGCTGGAAAGATAAACATTCAGCATTTATTGCTCAATGATCAGAAGATCTTGCTTAGCTATGCATGAATATGCATTTTACAGCTCCAAGAAAAGGAGATTTAGGACATATGGGTCACAGTGTGATGCTGCAGCAAAGAAGGTGAATGCTATTTTAACCTGCATTAATAAATGTATAGCGTCCAAATTAAAGGAAGTAACAGTCCCACTATATTCTATGGTGGTCAGGCCTCATATGGGTGCCTCCAATTCTGGGTTCCTCATTTTAAGAAGGATATAAACAAATTGACAAAGGTTCAGAGAAGGGCAATGGAGATGAGAACAAAACATATAAGAAAAAGTTGAAGGAGCTGGGTGAAGAGAAGACAGAGGGTTGACATGATTGTTTTTGTTGGCGACCCTAAGGCAACCCTATCATGGGGTTTTCTTGGCAAGTTTCTTCAGATGGGGTTTGCTACTGCCTTCTCTCTCTCTCTCTCTCTCTCTCTCTATATATATATATATATATATATATATTTGTTGTTGTTGTTGTTGTTGTCTTCAAGTCCTTTCTGATTTATGGTGATCCTAATATATATATTTGGAGAGTAAGAGAGAGAGAGAGAAAGAGAGATCCTTTTCAGAATAAAAATATGGGGTAGAACTGGAATGTAGCAATTTTGAAATCACGCTTCATCTGCCCAGATGCTCTTGAGTTATAAACAGATCCCCCTGGAGCAATGCTAAAAGGCACAGCAAAATGCAGAGTAGGTGCAGCTGGTTCCGAACAGATTTGGAACAAAGGAAATGAAGCAGATCAGAAGAATGAGACCTAAAAGAAATGAAAGAATACCAGGGAGGGGGAAAGGGGCGTAGAAGCTGCAACATTACAAAGTAAAGAAAAAGTAAAATAAAATATGCAGAGAGGCTGGGATACATGCAGGTTGTGCTATGTGATGCCACACATGGCCATTTTTCTCATTGGCTGGCTCTCCTTTTGGCGATCTTTTCACAGAGGTTTGGGAGGGAGGAGAAAATGTGATGGAATTTAGCCTTCACTCACTAAAAGACATTTTAGTTACTGATGTGCCATTCCAGAATCCACCTGAATTAGACCTACAATGGAGACATCCCACAACACTGTCACCTCAATGGTCGGAACCAATTTTCTACAAATTTCAAACATTTGCCATGTGTGGTTGTATTTTTATTGACTTATATACCACCCTTAACCCTAATATGGGACCAAAAGCACAGAAACACAACATCCACAACAAGGAGCCCTGGAACAGTTCCAAAAAACAGGACCCCTCTTCCTCAACATGGGTGGCCAACAGCATGCAAATTAATTTGTATACATATTAATTAAATAATTACATAAATTAATTTGTATACAAGGTGATATGCAAATTAATTCATCAATTAAAACACATGACTCAACATTAAATGCCAGCAGTGAGGACAAACACCAGTATCTTTATGCGGGAGTGCATTTTCAACCCTGCCACTTCAGTTAGACTAACAGCTCAAGCCCTTTGTCTTTGTGCTCAATTGTTAAAGCAGCTCACAAAATACTGATAGCAACAGAAATGCCAGAAGATTGAGAAAGTGACTGTGGGAAGAGAAGACAAGGGTCCAAGACACAAGGCATCAATAATCCAGTTTGAGACCACTTTAACTGCCCTGGCTCAGTGCTAGGGAATTCTGAGACATGGCGCCTTCTCTATCAGAGAGAGGTCTGGTGCCACAATAAACTACAATTCCCAGGATTCCCTAGCACTGGGCCAGGTCAGTTAAAGCAGTTTTAAACTGGATTATCTCTGCAGTATGTTTTGGACCAATAACTCCCCTTCCTTCACCACTGGCTAGCTAGGCATGCCTGGGAGGTGCAATCTCTAAGCAAGTGTGCAGACATTGAAATAAAGATTGCCTATATTTTAGCTCAATCATTAATCAGAATGGAGACTGCAATTAAGAAATCAAAAGAAGGCTAGGACCTTGAAGGGCAGCTATGAGGGAACTGAAATCAAGTGTAAAGATATAGCATTGAATACCAAAAAGGGATGCTTATTCATGCCATTGTATTCTCAGTTTCTATGTATGAATGCGAAAGCTGGACAATGAGGAAAGCTAAGAGGAAGAGAATTATTTGAAATGTGGTGTGGAGGAAAGATACCATGGACTACTAAGAAGATAAATAAATGGGCTGAAGAGCAAATCAAGCTTGAACTCTCCCTGGAAGCCAAGATGACTACACTGACATCAGAAGATATGAATCACTAAAAAAGACAGTAATGCTTGTAAGAAGATAGAAGGCAATAGGAAAAGAGGAAGACTGCATTCCAGATGGCTGGACACAATCAGCCCTGAATCTGCAAGACCTAAGCAGAGTACTTGCTGACAGGGTGACTAGATGTCCTAATTGTCCAGGACATGCCCTACATTTCAACCTCTTGTCCAGGAGGAATTCCAAAATCTCCTCCATTTTGACCCTGACTAAGAAGCATGAATTTACAACTGTATTGGTGTTTTTAGCTTTTATTTTCTGCTTGGGAGGAATTCCCAAACATCCTCCCTTTTGAGCATGGCTAAGAAGTATGAATTTAGATTTCCATGAGTGTTTTTCACCTTTTGTTTTCTAATGTCCCACATTTTTCTCGAATGACCTACGCTACATATTGCTGTGCCTTGTCCTCCTGGTCACCCTGTTTCTGACTTGTGGTTGTTGCTGTTGTGTGCCTTCAAGTTGTTTTCGGAGTTATGGCGACCCTAAGGTGGCCCTACCTCTGGGTTTTCTTTGCTGTTTTCTTCTTTGCCCCTGCCATGCTCTCAGGCTGAGAGAGTGGGACTAAGGCTAAATACTGCAGAACCCCCCCCCCCAACGCTTTTGTATGTTTTTAATGGTATTGTTCATTTCAATTGAGATGTGTGTTTTTCAGTTTTTCTTTTCTGCCCAGGAGGAATTCCAAAATGTCCTCTATTTGGAGCCTGACTAAGGCTTCGATTTACATTTATATGAGTGTTTTTATTTTTGGCCCAGAAGGGATTCCAAAATGTCCTCCATTTTGAGCATGACTAAAAAACATGGATTTATAGTTATATGGATTTTTCATATTGTATTTTCTGCCCAAGAGGGGTTTCCAAATGTCCTCCATTTTGAGCATGGCTAGAAAGCATGGATTTATATTTCTATTAATGGTTTTAGCTTTTATTTTTTCTGCCCAGGAGGAATCCCCAAATGCCCTCCATTTTGAACATGCCTGAGAAGTATGAATTCGTGTTTCTATGAGTGGTTTTTTAGCTTTGATTTCCTGTCCAGGAATTCCCACATGTCCTCCATTCTGACCATGACTAAAAAGCATGAATTTTCCATGTCCTATTAGTGTTTTTCACTTTCCTATGTTGTCACGTCCTCCCATTTTTTCTCGAAAGTCCAGCTTTCTTTGCGCTTGGGATACCTGGTCCCTCTGGCTGAGGAGAGAGAGGCTCCTCTGCTTAGCTCTGAAACATCCCTGCAGCGATAACTCAGTTTGCGATTGCTTGAACTGAGTGGGGGCTGTAGTTTGTGGTGGGCCCAGAGCTCTCTGACAGAGAAGGCTCAATACCTCACAAAACTGCAGTTCCCTGAATTCCCTAGCATTGAGCCAAGGCAGTTTGAGCGGTCTCAAAGTGGACTACACTCGTCCCTCCACATTTGATGGGGTTAGGGCCACAGGACCCCCGTGAATGTGGGAAAACCACAAATAACAAAAACACTTATGTTTTTAACCTGAGAGAACCCCTCTCTAGGAATCTCCAGGTCCTCTGGTGTGACTGAAGAAGAGACAGTTAAGAGGGGATATGATGATAGCCCTGTTTAAATATTTGAAGGGATGTCATATTGAGGAAGGAGCAACCTTGTTTTCTGCTGCTCCAGAAACTAGGACCCGGAACAATGGATGCAAGCTACAGGAAAAGAGATTCTACCTCAACATTAGGAGGAACCTCCTAACAGTAAGATGTTAGACAGTGGAACACACTCTTTCCTCGGAGTGTAGTGGAGTCTCCTTCTTTGGAGGTCTTTAAGCAGAGGCTGGATGGCCATCTGTCAATGGGGATGCTTTGATGGAGAGTTCCTGCATGGCCCTTGTGGTCTCTTCCAACTCTATGATTCTATGACTCTGTGACCAATCCCTGCCAGACATTGTGCTGGAGGTGCTGCTGCAAATGCCTAGTATTCTCTCTAGGAATCTCTTTCAGTGCAACTTTTAGTTAAAGTTGACCACAGAATTGCGCTGGAGGACCTAGATATTCTTTGAGAAAACGTATTAATAAAACCCGTGAATAACCAAATCTGCAAAAGCCAAAGCTGCAACTGTGAAGGGAGGGAGGAGGGGAGCATTTCTGGAGGGTGTTTTGGGAGCTCCTCCTCCTCCTCCCACCCGGCCCCTTCCTTCCTTCCAGTCAATGGGAGGGGAAGAAGGGAGGGAAGTTGGGCAGCTTCCCGGCATGCCTTGCAACGCAAGGGAAAGGTTTGGCCATTAATGCAGCTGGCCATATGGGGGCTTTGGCAGAGGAGCATCCCTCGCCATCCTCGCCTGGCAGGGATGAGGCAGACCAGGAGGCTGAGGGGAGGCTTGGGGGCAGAGGGCCTGAAACCCCCAAGCCCCCATTTTGTGACTCTTTCCCCCAGTTTCCCTGTCTCCTGGGGTTGCCCCCCAGCTGTGGGGTCTGGTAAGTGGGGTGAGTATAGATAGGGACATGGGAGGGAGGGAAACAGGCGCGTCCTCCATTTCCAGCCTTCTGCCCCAGGAGGGATTCCCCCCCCCCATGCCCTCCGTTTGGAGCAGGACTAAGAAGCATGGGGTGTGTGTGTGTATTTCTAGCGTTTCTTTGGGCACGTCCTCCATTTTTTCCTCGAACGTCCTCCATTTGGGGTAGGACTTAACAAGCAAGCATCGAAATATTTCTAGGAGTGGCATTTTAACTTGTCATTTTTCTGCCCAGGAGGAAGTCCCCAGATGTCCTCCATTTTGAGCATGCCTGAGAAGCATGGATCAATAGTTATATGAACATTTTTAGATTGTATTTTCTGCCCAGGAAGGATTCCCAAATGTCCTCCATTTTGAACCTTGGCTAAGAAACATGGATTTCAAGGAGTGTTTTTAGCTTTTTTTATTTTCCATCGGGGAGGAATTCCTCAAAGGTCCTCCAATTTTGAACCATGGCAAAAAGCATGGCTTTGCATTTCTATGAGTGGTGACCAGGTATCCTCCTTTTTCTGGACATGTCCTCCATTTCAGCTCTCTTCCCAAGAGGAATTTCCAAACGTCCTACATTTTGAGCAGGACTAAGAAGCATGAATTTACATTTTTGGGTGTTTTTTAGTTCTTCTTTGGTCGTGTCCTCCATTTTGCGGCGCCTGCTCCTCTTTTGTGGTGAGGACATTTAGTCACCCTGGGTTAAAGCCAACTTTAATGGCTTAGCAATTATTATTATTATTCAGTGATTCCCAAACTTTGCTCCTCCAGATGCCTTGGACTTCATCTCCCAGAATCCCTGACTGCTGGCCAAGCTGGCTTTGGCTTCAGGAAGTTAAAGTCCAGAACACCTGGAGGAACAAAGTTTGGGAACCACTGATATAGTGGTTTGAGTGTTGGACTTTAACTCGGGAAGTCAGGGTTCGATTCCCAGCTTGGCCATGAAACCCACTGGTATAAATAAATACCTAAAAATCACACACTCTCAGCCTCCGGAGAAGGCAGTGGCAAACCTCTGAACAAATCTTGCCAGGAAAACCCCATGATAGGTTCACCAGAAGTTGGAAATGACTTGAAGGCACATAAGAACAACAAGTCAGAGACAGGGTGACCAGATGGCCTAACCACAAAGGAGGACAAGGCACTGCAGCATTCCAGAAAAATGGAAGACATGACCAAAGAAAAGCTAAAAACATTAATACACAGTTGGCCCTTCATATCCACAGATTCTTTATCTATGCATTCGACCATCCACAGCTTGAAAATATTTAAAAATACATAAATTACAAAAACCAAACCTTGATTTTGCCATTTTGTACAATATACAATACATTTTATACAGTGCATTTATACAATATACAATACATTTTATACACCATTTTACTGTGCCATTGTATTTAATAAGACTTGGGTATCCACAGATTTTGGTATCTACGCTGGGGGGGGGCATTCTGGAACCAAACAGAGTGGATACCAAGGACTCACTGTAAATATAAATTTGTGCTGCTTAATCATGTTCAAAATGGAGGTGTTTTGAAATTCCTCCTGGACAGAAGGCTGAAATGTAGGACATATCATGGAAAAGGAGGGTGTCTGGTCACCTTGCCTCTGAACAAATCTTGCTAAGAAAACCCTATGATAGGATAGCCTTAGGGTCACCACAAGTCATAAATGACTTGAAGGCACACAACAACAATGGCATTTTATTTGTATCCCGCTTCCCCCCCCTCCCAAAATAAACTGGAGCTCAAAGTGGCTCTCAGGTCAAAGTAACAGTCTAGTTTTTTGTTGTTGTATGCCTTCAAGTCATTCCCAACTTATTGTGGCCCTAAAGCAAACTGATCATAGGGGTTTTGGGCAAATTCAGAGAGAGTTTGCCATGGCCATGCTCTGAGGCTGAGAGAGTGTGACTTGCCCAAGGCCATCCAGTGGGTTTTTATGCTCGAGTGGGAAATCTGATCACCAGAGTCAAAGTCCAGTGCTCTAACCACTACTATACAAGACTTAGAAAAAGTGAACCTTAAAAGAGATTTAAATGATGAGATGCCCCCTGTGCCCTTACAGCTGGCACACAGGAGAGACAGAGCATGTAACCACTGTAATGTTTCAAGCACTAGAGGAGCTACAATGGACCTTAATGAGGACTGGCTGCTTGTGTTGGTGCTTCATCTGAACTGCAATGGCTACCAGGCACTAGTTTGGGTTACAAATGGGTCTACACCCTTCACATCTATAGAGATCCACTGTTAGAGCCCATGTTTGTCATAAAGAAGTTCCCCACTGGAAATTTGCCCAAAACCAGCTGGACCTTGTTGCAGATTTCTGGTGTTCTACTGATCTGTTGGACTACAACTCCCATAATTCTCAGCAGCATGACTGGCAGTGATAGGAAGAGTAGCATGACACATCTGGAAGGCACCTGACCTGAAAAGATTGGGTTAGTGTAGTGGTTTGCAACCTTTGGTCCTCTAAATGTTTTGGACATCAACTACCATGATTCCTGACTTGTTGGCTGGGACTTCTGGGGTATGAAGTCCAAAACAAATGGAAGACCAAAGGCTGGAAACTGCTGTGTCAAAGGCAGGATTGAACTGGAAAGATCAAACTAGAAATGAAGCAGTGATCTAGACTGCTCATGTATGTGCCTAACTCTGCCAGATGAATTTACTTGTGGCTGCATCTGAGCATAGAAGGATTTGCCTCTGCCGCCCCTTATGAATTATTCTCACCCTGTCTGTACATGTTTGTAAAGGTGCGGTAGTGCACTGCATCTTTTGTGTTCAGTCAAATGTATGTGTAGAGATAACAATATTTACATTGCAGCTAGTCAGTACATTGATTTAAGCCTCCAGATTTTTTTGCAGGTTGGTTTGGCAATGTGGGTGTGTAGAAGTCTATGCTATATGGTCTATGGCAAACACCTATAAGTTGTGCATCTAAAAGAATACAATGTGTATGTGCCTTCAAGTTACCTGTTATTTATAAGTTCTCAATATCCTAACTCATCCTGAGGATGTGTTTTGCTTGCATAGAAATGCATAGGGGATGCCCAAATTCACCTGGTGGTTTTCCAGGCCAAGCCAGGATTCAAACCCTGGTCTCCAGAGTCACCCAACACTCAAGCCACTACTAATTATATTGAATTATGGCTCATAGGTTTTATCAATAAACTCAAACACCACCCAGTATGACAGATGGGAAGTGGAATCCAATGTATATGAAAAGCACACTTAGGGAAGGCTGAACTAGTGAGTGTGTACATACAACTGCTGGTTTTGCCTGGTGAAGGAAAGAACTTTTTATGTATAGTTTCTCCACTGTTGGTTTGTTTCATTAAAAGCTGCCCCAGGTGCACAGCAAATTAGCAGATCATTAGTATCTTTCCTCACAACGGAGGTGTAGGAAATGCTTACTTACCAAATTTCCATTGAATAGGCAAGTTGCTATTTAAAAACACAAACGGGGTCAGGAGGTTGGGGAGAAATAGCAGCCATCATCTTTAAGGAGGTTGTTCTGGCTGATAACTTGATCTTCCTTGTCTATTTAATCTCCCCAGTGTAGGTTCCTGTTCCCTGGGAGTGGTTTCAGGTCTGAAGCCCTGGCTAGACGTTGCATTTTCCATGGGGATTGGCAATTCCCATTTGCCAGAAACTCCATAAGTGTGAGCATAGGGCTGTCACAGGGAAGTTGGTACCTTCAACCACCAAAGATGTAAGGATTGTAGTGGAGAAACCCACTGTATTGCAGCCTGGAAACCTGCAGCCCTCTAGATGTTGTTGGATTGCAGCTCTCATGAGTCCTCAGCAATAGAACCAAAGAGGAGGGATGATGATGGGAGCTGGCTAGGGTTGCCATATTCCAGCTCCTCATATTCAGGCATCTAATTTACATATTATGCAAAATTATTATAAGTATGCATGTTATTAATTTTCAATTTAATTATGCAAATTCATCACATTAATCATTGGATGTTTTCTACCATTCTCTGCTTGCTCACCAAGTCTTGCTCAACTTTCATTATACATAACAAAGACAGCAATTCAGTCCACCCCCACATATACAACAGAAGATGGGGGCAACCCTGAGCCCTCCTGGGTTCCCTAGGAAACACCAGTGGGAGAGTCAGTCAACCCACACCCACCTATGCTGTGTCCCACCCCACTACACCTGCTGGTGGCCTTTTCCTGGCTATGTCACCCTGGCCAGGTTCCTGTTGCTAGAAAGCAGCGTCCAAAGCTCCAGTGGCCTTCTAGATGAGATATAAGACAAGGAGGGTGAATGTTCATGCCACCCTTAGTAGCAGCAGTGGCTGCCGCCACCCTGCACCACCACCACCTGCTTCCTCCTCATCATCATCCACTTTGGCCCTTGGAAACCCAAACTTGGCTGCCTAGCCTGTCCTTTTCCTTTGCTCCTTTGCCTCCCATTGATCCATTAACTCTCCAAAGGTGGAACCTGGCTTGTAAGAGGCAGAGGGAGCACTGTATTCAGTCCTGGACTGCCCACCTTTGCTGTCTCCAAGTGAAGCCAAGGTTTGGTAAACAGATGGCAAAGAAGTCTTGGTTGCAACAAAAGGAGAATCTGGGATTTTTCTCTTCAACCCACTCAGTTGGCTGGGACTTTTTTTTTGAGTCCCTTCAACCTGGGATTTTCCTGGTTTTCTGGGATGAATGACAGCTCTAGCGCTGGCATTCAACAAATTAACCATCTCTGTTTTCAGAGACATAATGACCATGTTAGTCTGGAATACCAGTATACAAAGACATCTTGTAGCACCTTTGAGACCAACTCTTTTGCACAGTTAGGCGTGTTACAGACGCGCCAAAGCGGCGTGCTAGGGTTGCCTTGGTATGTATTAGGGTTGAGAAGGGGCGTCCCTTCCGGATGCCCCTAACCCTAATACAGACCAAGTCCGTACAAAATGGCAGTGCCTGTTCCACACGGAGGCCACCATCTTGATGTAGCGGACGCGTTGCATCCGCATGTCACACGGCACATATGACGCCACAAGTATGCCATTGGTGCCTTGCGGCGTCATTAGCACGCCTCAAAGAGAAGCGCCATTTTGGCGCTTCTTATTTGCAGCGCGGAGGAGCCACGTGATTTGGCTGCTGTGGCTCCTTCACGCCGCAACCGGTGGTGGCGGCGGACCGCCGCTTCTCGGCGCTCTGTAACGCGCCTGAGTCTCAAACTTGTTCCAAAATCCCTTTGCATCTCTGTATTATGTGATGGCTTTGTCTGATACAGTTAGTTGCATAGCTAGGAGTAGTTAAGGCATTATGAATCGATATTGCTTAATCCTGAATATAGACTAGGAAAATAGGCAATGGCCAGCTGGATTTCTTGAGGGTCCTGCCTTCTCAGACCTTGGAAAAGTTGTTGTTTTGCTAGAGTACCTAGAAACCACTTCCCCAGCCAGCATTGTCATTTTCTATGTTTCAGTAAGGCTGTTACATGCTTAAAACAGGCTCTTCCAGGCCTGATGTAGCCTTTGGTCACTTGAACTGCCTTGAGTCGCTATACTGGGAGAAAGGCAGGATATAA